>NC_056744.1:973175113-973475113 GCF_019279795.1 Protopterus annectens
TAATATAGCTGTTTCCTTTGCTTAAAACCTGTGAATGAAATGCATGCCAAAGCAGCATGATTTCTTTGTATATATACTGTCTCAGACAGAGATAACCACAGGAGGGCTTGCTACTTGATGGTGTTAACACTGGCTTTTGATGATGGTCACTGTTGATGTGACATCCTGACCTTATGTGCAACATTGGAAAAAGGGGATTATGGACGAATACATTTTTCTCAGACATTATTACTGTGACTTGGACTACAGACCCCTGTTTGTTTCTTTAAGTAGCTTGTCATGTTAATCCTCTAGCTGTAAGAATGCAGATGGATGACAGCTATTGGTTCAGGTATTCCATTACTTGTTTATGCTAGGTTTAACTTTGTCGTAGTCAAAATACATAGATCAGCTTCAGTTTTTCATTGTATGTGCACTTCTCTTTATCCCTCACATGCTTTGTCACTGTCTTTTCTATTGCATACATTTATTTTGTTTCTCTCCATCTAACTGACTATTATATTTAGCGCCATCATGGCCTGCACCCATCCCTCTGATAAGGCCTGTCAGCCCCCCACAGGTGGCAGCAGCAGTGCCACCACCAACACAGCCAGAAGCAAAGACATTGGCAACCTTCAAACACTGGACCCCACCCAGTTTGGGTTTGTGAAGGGCCGATCTTGTCTCCTGAACCTGATTGACTTCTTTGAATCAGTCTCCAGAGCCATGGACAAGGGTAAGGTGGTCCACACAGCCTATCTAGACCTTGCCAAGGCCTTTGACACCATCCCCCACTCTGGAATCCTAGATAAACTTACTAAGTTGGGCATTAATCCCTATGTCACCCAATGGGTTGCTAAATGGCTTACTGATAGAACCCACACTGTAAAAGTAGCCGACTCCAAATCCAGCTCCAGAC
Source organism: Protopterus annectens (assembly GCF_019279795.1). NCBI lineage: Eukaryota > Metazoa > Chordata > Ceratodontiformes > Protopteridae > Protopterus > Protopterus annectens. The sequence goes on from NC_056744.1 coordinate 973,176,012, forward strand.
AAGTGACAAGTGGAGTACCTCAGGGTTCAGTCCTGGGGCCGCTCTTGTTTGGCATCTACTTCTCTGAAGTACAGGTCAACACTAAGGGACTCTGGCTAACAAAGTTTGCAGATGACTGCAAACTGGGAGCCATTATTGAATCCCCAAATGATGTGGATACTCTACAAAAGGGCCTTACAGAAACAGATGCTTGGTGCCAGAGCCATGGGCTCAAGCTCAATGCCAAGAAATGTATTGTTATCCACTTTGGGAAAAAACATGTATCCATGAATTACCATATAGCTGGCAGTACACTAAACACAGAAAGTGTGATAAGAGACTTAGGGACACAGGTGGACAGTGGTCTCACCTTCGATAACCACATCGCCACAACAGTCAGGAAATCCTTCTATGTGGCACACCTCATCACGAAGGGCTTTTCATCCAGAAAAAAGGAGGTCATTATTCCACTGTACTCATCCCTCATTAGACCCATTATAGAATACAACGCCCCATTTGGTATGTACCTCTCAAGACATCTGCAACAACTGGAAAGGCCTCAGAAATACCTCACTAAAAGAATCACAGGCCTAAAGCAGATGCCCTACGCTGACCGCCTTAAAAAACTCCAGCTATACTCTGTCGCATATCGTCTACTCAGAGGCGATCTCTGCTTAACATACAAGGCCATGTCAAACCCAGAGCTGTTGGACATGCTACACTTAAAGAAATCCCAATCCCTCAGAGCTACACGCTCCAGGGATCTAAACCTTGTCATCACAATAAACAAAACATGCTGGAGGGATAGGTTCCTGACCCAGAGACTCCCCAGACTCTGGAATAGATTGCCCATACATGTCAAGCAGAGTGCCTCTTTGGACCTCTTCAAGAGGAACCTTGACGATTGGATGGGAGAAAGGAAATTCACCCCATGGATCACGTCAGTCGCCCTGCTAGACAGGGGTCCAGGATAGTAAATAATGTGGGAAGAAATAGCCATGGAATTGTTATGGCTAGGCTTGTATAGGCCCTAGGGCTGATAGCCTAGTACCAACCTATGAACCTATGAACCCACAACATCTGGGTCCCAGATCGTAATAATCACCTCCACACCTCCTGCCCTACCTATACCACCCACTTCAAGTAGCCCTGCAGCTTGTGTCATCATCTTCCTTTGCAGCCGGTCTTGTCTATGTTGTATGCTTGTGTGGCCCTGCTATCTACTCTATCGTCCTAGCTTAATATTATTTCCCTTACTATTTTTCACTAGTTATGTTCACTATGTATGTATATATATATCTATATATATATATATATATATATATATATATATATATATATATATATATATACACACATATAGAGAGAGAGAGACGCACGTACACACACACACACACACACACACACACACACACACACACACACATATATATATATATATATATATATATCACTGCATCAAAAAATAGATCACCACATGTGCCTTGTGAAGTTGTGATTTTGTAGGACCACCACATACCTTATTTCTTAGATCGTGCTGAGCACCATTTTGGCTCATGTCCAATACATGAGCACTACTGTTTGTACTTTCCTATGGCCACACCATAGTCCTATATGCTCTTCCTGCAGTTTTTGCCATGGCTGTTTCTAATGAGCTGCTTGCTGTGCTCACTTGCCTGGCCACATTCTTTTTTTAACGAGCATTCGGGCTCATCACTCATGCAAAGTAAATGGAAGAGGGATGGCCATGATTGTTTCTGAATCTCAAAGAGTCTTGGATTTCATCCTCCTGGCTATACAAGATCTTTAACTTATGAACATTGTCCTATTTTCATTGGGAGTGTAACTCTTTGCTAATTCAGAATTATTGCCTTACAATAATTTTTATATGAGAGATATTTTGTGACCTGTGTTATTTCTGAATTACTACATTGGATTATTTTAGATGTGAGATATTTTGCCTCTGTTGTCCTGACCCCCTTTACTGATAATCCAGGTAGTTAACAAGAAGGAATTGGAACTTTTTCTTTACCCTCATTAGATGACTGCAGAGGTACTGTATTTACTGGAATATCTTGGGGCTAACTATAGTCAAGAGACACCAATTTATTGTTCTTAAAAGTAAAAATCCCACTTTTGTGAAATGAAATCTTGAAATTATACACTTGATTTTTTAAGTGTAATTTCCATTTATTTCTTTGATTTGATTTATAATTTTTAGTGCATCTGTATAGGTGTAAAACAAAAGCAAATTCTACATTCAGATCATTCAATAAGCAAAGTGATGGTGTTTTAGTAAATAGAAGAAGAAATGCCAAGTTATATGAATGAGTTTTCTGTCCAAAAATGCCAAATTCCATGAACATTTGATGCTTTTCTTATACTCAGACACTACATATTTGGGATTTACAGATATTCTCAGGAAAATTAGAAAATCAGTGTTCCTGGGGACTTCTTTTCTGTTTTTTTTTGTTGCAGTTTATGAAGGATGAGTTTGTTGTGGCAGTGTGGCTTCTCCATTAAATCCCTGTCCACTTAATCTATGCATGTTAGAATGGCTGCTCTATAATTGAGTGGCATGCGTGGGAATCCAGTAAGAGGTACATTGGGGATATATTGGGGAGTCATGGAGGATGACTGTCATGGGCCATCACTAAGGCCAAAAGGTTGAGCTCTGTGCAATGAAGGAGGCCTACAGAGGACTACAAAGCATATTATGTTGAAAAAATATGTTGCATGGAACATTACCTGGAACTATAATACTACAGATATATGGCAGTGCTAGTTTTGTTCAGAGTACTCTGGTAAATTAGTTAGGAGCATATCACTGTATGGGAGCAAACCACTGACACTGGCTGAGCATCATTGTCTTGGGTGGCAGATATTTTGTTAGTTTATGTAAGTAAAAACAGTTGCTGATCACCATGTGGATGTACTTACTAAAGGCCATGTCTTGGTCAAGTAAGATACATTGATACCTGATACAGGATACCATCTCATTTAACACGTTTATGTTGCCATCATTAGCTGGATCATGCTATGGGGAAATTATTGGTTATCGGGGAGGAGAGTTTTATCTTTGGATTTTGAATAAGTCCAGTCTGATCAACACAATTTTGAACTATATCAAGGTCTTTCTGTAAGTGTTTCTATTTAGGATGAGATGCAACAAAGTGAGGATTGAGTCTTTCTGCATTTTAGAGCAGAACAAAGTATCTGAAGTAATGCCACATTTTGTTACAAAGCTGTTGAAAAGTAAAGGGTTCGGTCCTGATTCCTGTACAGTTTTGTTTGGCATGGGGGATGTGGCAGTATAGCAGTAACATTTTTTATGCCGCATTGTCCTTAAGATTTATATAGCAGGAAAAGTTTGTGGTGCACTTCCTGCATTGATTCTGAAAATGAAGTGTCCAGTTCACCATGTTAAAAGATATTGACAGATCTAGAAACAAAGCTGCCGTTTATTTATTGATTTCCTTTGTTAACTGGGAAAGGCTGACCTAGCCAAATACAAACCCCTTTTTCAGCATCAGGCCAGGAAGAAAAGCTACCAGAGTGAAAACTTAAAATACAATAGTCAGTATGTCAGAGACAAATGCAATAAATTAAACATTACAATAATAATCAGATTGTTAAAAGTAAAATCTAGAACCAAGCAGTAAAAAGTATATAACATTATGCAGTTATATAAAATATAGGTATATTTTGTGATGAAAGTAAAGGTGCAGAATTGTGTTATAAATGGAAGCAGAAAGTGAAGAGTCCTTGCTGCTATAGTTACATATATACACTTTTATCTGTGTTTGAACTTATATGTTAGTATAAAGTAAGTTGGAGAGAATATTGTTTGTTATGGGAAAAGTGAGAATAAAAGTAAGAGGGAGAAGGAGGTCATTATGCTATGTAAGAAGAGAAAGTATATGTTGTGTTGATTGTACATGTAATTGTGGGTGATATATTGTAGAGAGGTTAAAGGATTTTGTGGAGGATGTGATTCAGCTCTGTATACAAAGGCAGTTCTTCTTTATTAAATAATTTTTCAGTTGTTGGGTACAGGAATTAATGTTTCCTGAGTTCTAGTTTTTTTATGGTACAGAGTTCCAATATTTACTTACATAGACTAAATATACTGAGTCACCAGAATGATTGTGAGATACGGCTGTGAACAGTAGGTGTTTTTGTTGACATCTTAATGGCCTTGGGAGACTGTAACTTTGGACGTGTTCAGTGATATTTTTGTGGTTTGTATTTTATAAGTATTCTTGGGTTGTGTAAGTTAAAGAGTATTTTGTGGGGCAAGCCAGTATAGTTTATTTAGAGATAGCCATTGATGAGTCAGACCAGGAAAATTAGCTGCAAATACTGCAACTTTACTGTAGGTCTACTCTAGTTTATGGATTTATTTATATATTTTTTGTAGGTTGATTAAAAGTGATGAAGTGTAGGGAGTAAGAATGTTCTGGCTGTTCTGTGATGAGGTTGTTTGGACAGATAATATTTTAGTTTATATAACATACGTAGTTTTTGATTTATTTTAGGTATAGCATAGTCAATGTGCAAATCAAATTTTAGCTGCCGGTCAGTGATTAACAACTTGCAGTTTGGTTTTGGATACTTGTTCAGTAGTGGAATGTGTTACTGAGGAAATGTTAACATTATCAGTGGTGTATTCTTAGGAAGTTGAAGTAAACATTACAAGTTCAGATTTGGGGGGTTCAAGATTAATTGAATCTTCTAAGCATTTTTCAATGTGTTGAAGAGCTTGTTGTGCAGTATTTTAAAGCTTAGTGTTTTAGCTGTGCGGACAATGATACAGTCATCTGCATATTATACTAAGATGGACTTGGGTACACATTTATACATATGATTAAAGAGTATGATAAACAGACGTGGGCCTAGAACTGATTATTGTGGAACACCAGCTGATGTAGTTGAAATCTTGAAGACCGTACTGGAAACAGTTCTGCTCCACTGCACTGACATGGACTCTGAAGAACTTTTGAAACTAGTATTCTATCTGACTTCTTACTGCTGCTTTGGAGAATTTGTAAAATGCTACTTGTGAGATTGCAGTAGTGCAGGTTCTGACCATCTCTTGACAGATATGTAAAGTTTTTGATCCTCTGACCTTTGTTCCCAAAGCATACCGAACAGTGTCTATGGTGCTACTACTTTCAAACAAGATGAAAATAAATGACTTGTGAAATGTAAACCAACACTTCCTGCTTAAGACCTCGGATACCCTTTTAACATAGTTTGCATCTTTCCTTCCGGTGTAGCTGTCACAAAAAACATATTTCTTTGATGTCAGAGTTGCCGTGTATAGAGATCTTATTACAGGATTTGTTTTAAACAACCATAATAAGTCTTTGACCTAGTTTTGACCTAGTTCACCCACAGCTTGTCAAGAAAATGATGCTAGTACTGGTGTCAAACCACATTTTCAGCTCCTGCATGAATCAAGGCTGATGTGTCTTAAGGCCATTTTTCAAGTTCACTAATGTTTGTGCTTCTTGTAAACATTATCTTCTCAGCCATCTGATATTGTAAACTTCACATTTTGCTGACAGTCTAGATACCTACAAGGCATGTATGCATTATTTTAGACCATTCAGACAGATTAAAACATTACTTTAAACCAGTTCATTACTAACTCATATACAACTGTTATAAAATGCTAACAAAATCCATCATGGATTGTTTGAATCTAACCATGAACAAAGACAAACCAAAGCATCCTTCTTGGTCACTGGTGCTGCATGATTTCCCCCTCCTAATTATTTCATTACTTCAGTTGAGTAAGAGTTACGTACAGCACTGCACTTACTGTTAGAAACTGTTTCTTCAAAGTGTCGAAACATGTTTGCTTACAAATCATTGTTCTTTCTCGCTCCATTTACAAAGATAGACATTATCCAAGGGTCTGCCTTGCTTATCTTAACATATGACCTCTGTTTTTAAGTACATTTTTACTTATTTAATATGGAGAGCACATCTTATAATAATATATCCACGTTTATACTTGTGACTCAAAACAGTCACACTAAAGTGCTGTCTGCTTCATTTCTAGATTGCTTTCCTAAGCAAGTTAAGGGAATATATCCTTATGTCATTCCAGTTCTTCACAAGTCATCTTACCCTTTAGCATGGTATGGATTTTGGTATTTGTATTTTATAGCACTCAAGTTATGGCTCTGCTATATGGTCTTTCCTTTGATAATTCTCATTTCATTATCAGCAATACTGCCCCTGAAGAAACTCTTTCAATGTCCCTACTCATATCAGTCCTTCCCAAACAACTTGATTAAAAAGTGACCCAACAGTAAACAAAGTAAACAATCTGCTTTTTGAAATGATATTTTCCTGCTCTGGAGCAGTCACTCCATACCCCAGTGTCAGGGGCATTGCACACTGTACATGTAGACACTGGAAATTGTAGCAGTACAGACAGTGACTGTAGCAACTGCATTCCATGGATGTACTTCAGTGCTTGTCTGTTGCACTCTGGCATGAATATCCTTATCAAGATCATCCCTCTCATTGTTACAGAAGTAGTGATGTGTATATTTTCTTTCTTAACCTGCTTATTTAACAATAAAGGAAAAGCTTCACCTAGAAATTGAATAAGTAAAGTTTGCATTATATATTGGTATGCCATGCATACTAATGTCTCTAACACTCTAATCTACACTTAATTTCGTATACCCCAAATGACCTGGGATACCTGGCAATTGATCAATGCACTACAGTTCAATGAAAAATAAAGCTGGCAACCCATATTGTTGATTTAATGAAAAATAACAAAAATAAGTCTTTTGCAGTGTGGACAAGCCTTGACCCCCCCCCCCTTTGACTGTGACTCTCTCTCTCTCTCTCTCTATATATATATATATATATATATATATATATATATATATATATTAACTCCAAGGCCATTCACCATCAGGTGAAACAGAATGCTTCCATACTAACAGAATTTAGTGTTCTTATAGTCAGTGTATAAACAACATGTCACTAAACAAGGCTCAATATTATCTGGTCAAAAGTAAAGGACTCCTAAGAAATTATGATTGATTAAAGGTTAGGATCCCAGTGAACTGATGGGTTCTGCCCTACTAATTTGATTATGTTTCATAGCTAATTCATCTTCTTCCACATTGCACTGTGTCCCCATTATATGATATGACAATATTACTGCCAACTTGCTTTTCCAGTAACAATACTCTGAACTTCGGCTTACTTTGATTATTTGAGGAGTGTATTAACAGTAGTACCAAGCTTCTAAAGTGTGTTTTTAATCAGTTTTGAATGTTTTGCATGAAAGTGTTTTAAATTACCTATTTTGTCTGCTTTAATGTATGGACTATTACTGATTAGTTTTGGTAACCAAAAAAAAAACAGTGTTTCTGTACATTTTTTAAGCATCCTTGTATGCTTTTTTTAAACATTAATGCTGTTAGGCTGTAAATGACAGAATTAGTTTCTTTCATCCTTCCTATTCACTGATTTCCAGTGACCTTGTGAAGTAGCAGATTATGTGACTGATTTAGAATAACGTCAGATTTCACTAACAATCAACATGAAGCACTGAAGATATGTGCAAACTCAAGTAAAGAGAAGAAACAGAGGCAAAGATACTTAATAATTTATTTCTGTGTAGCAGTGAGTAGAATAAAAAATGTACTTAAAGATAAAAGAAAAAATGAAATTTGGTTAAAATGGTGCTTTAAGTTCAGTTTCATAAAGCCATACCCTGCTGCCTGTCCTACAACTTCTGCCCCCATTGCCATCTTCCTTTTGTACCTGCCTTTAACTCTTCCTTAGATAATGACTTTTGATATAATGCACTGTATTGCCTGGTGGAATGTTTACTGACCTCCAGATGGATGAATATTGCATCAGTACCAAATGTCACTCAGCCTGTAGTAAACGTACACCTCTGTATGAATATGTGGCCTTATATGACCTGAATTCTGATTATTTTTTATTTGGTATATAATGCTCAGTGCTTTGGATGTGGTTCTTTGTTTACTGTAACTATTTTCTTTCATTTACTGACAGCCAAGTACTTTTCTAACACAGTACCTAAAAAAGGCATTTACAGTAGGATACAGAAAAGTTAGTCATCATGCACATTAGGTCTAGTACAGAGAGCATATCAGCTGCAGTTCATACAGATTATGTGATTTGAATTGGTGCTCATTGCACCCCAAAGTAAAACGTGTAACCCACTGAGCAGCAGCAGAGCTATGCACCATTCATTCAGCAGTAGAGATAGAAGCCACAGTGTTCAGCAGCAGTGGGGTAAGGTCTAGGAGACCAGGTAAAACACATATCCGGAGAGTAGACATTTCACTGTGGTAGAAATAAATTCCAGGGGGCGGCCACGGTGGTACAGTGGTTAGCATTGCCGCCTCACAGCAAGAGGTTCTCCGGTTCGATTCTTGGCTGGGGTGCCTTCTGTGCGGAGTCTGCATGTCCTCCCTGTGGTTGCATGGGTTTCCTCCGGGTGCTCCGGTTTCCTCCCACATCCCAAAGACATGCAGTAGGTGGATTGGACACTCTAAATTGGCCCTAGGTGTGCGCATGTATGTGCCTTCTGTGGAAGGTTGGGCGCCGGGCTGGCAACTCGACACTGTAAAACTCCACTGCCAATCATGAGCGGACAGATGATCTGCTGTGGCGACCCCTAACCGGGAAAAGCCGAAAGAAGAAGAAGAAGAAATAAATTCCAGGGATGCACAGTACTGTAGACTGTATATTCTGCATCGTGAAGATGTAATTTAGCAACCAGAAGGGGTATGCATTCAATGTTAAGGGTACAGTGTGAAAAAAACTGTATCACAGTTGGCACTTGGATATGGTTTACAAACAATGGGTACTGTGCACAGTGTATCAGAATGTGTGCCCTGCATCTTAATAGAGTACTTGGGGTAGGAGCAGTGGATGGGCAGAGTACTGACAGATTGTATGTTGGAAATGTGTGCCCTGCATCTTAATAGAATACTTGGGGTAGGAGAAGTGGTTGAGCAGTGTACTGAAAGAATGGATGTTGGCCACTAGCGCAAAGGTTCTTTGACTTTGTTAATTCAAATGCCCAAGAACAAATTGTTCAAACCCCGCCAAGAGGAACAAACATACTAGATTTGGTCCTCACTAACATGACAAACAGATGCACCACCGCAACTGTCTGACCCTCATTTGTTAAATCTGACCACAAATCAATTGCCTTTGAATTAGCACTAACATCAGAACTCACAAAGGGTGAAGTCAGAGTAAAAAACTTCATCAAAGCTAACTATACCCTCTTAGGTATAAATGCATTTGAAGCCCCATCCCCAGCTGGAAGTTGTAACTACACCAAAGCTTACACTAAAACCCTGTACAACCACTTGTATAAGTGTATAGGCACAGCTGTTTCAGAGAGAATCAAAGCCAGAGCCCCAAGTGAAAAAAAAGCCACCCTGGTGGACAACAAATGCAAAAAGCTGCTGTCTAAGAAAACTAAGGTGAGGCCGCAACAATGGAAAAGCACCAACCTCAGACTTAGTAGGCAAATAAGACAACATGTCAAATCCTCTAAGGGTAACTTTGAGGAAAAACTTAGCAATCACAGCGAAGGATAATCATAAGGCCTTATACAGTTACATAGCCTAAAAGTTAGGACCCAAGCATGTGCCAAACTAGTTACTAACAGTATCACCCACACTGATTCTGCAGAGATAGCAAATCTGCTAGTGGACAGTTCTGGTGAAAGTTTCACTCTCTTATCCCCTCCAAACTTATCACAAACCTTGCCCCCAACTCCCAACTCCACCCTACATGTCTGAGGAGCAGGTCATTAAAGCCTTGTCTAAGGCAAAAAACTCAGCCTCTATGGGACCAGACAGCATCCCAGGCTGTCCTCTAAACAAACTAAAACATGAACTAGCATCACCATTAAGTATCCTATTCAATCACAGCCTAACCACTGGCTTTGCTTCTGCAGAATGGAGAACAGCAACAGTGATTCCACTCCACAAAGGTGGCTTATCAACAGACCCAGGGAATTATAGACCCATAAGTCTGACCAAGCAGCCGCTACCCCAAAACAAAACACGTGCAACACATATCTCACAAAGCCAGTGTGCCAAACAGTCACAGCCCTTAAGACTAAACAACACACCTGATACACTTGTAATAGGTGACTCTATCGTCAGGCACACTGACGTCCCACTCACCAGGCTGAACAAGGAGAGGGTCACGGTGAGCAGCCTGTCAGGCACTGGGATCCGCCACATAACCCAAGCACTCAGGTCACTCCAAGGTAAGTACAAATATGACTCAGTCATTGTCCATGCTGGTGTGAATGACCTGAGACGTACCTCCCTGGACTACATGAAAAGAGACATAAAGGAGCTCTCTGAGCATGTAGTCCAGGCCGGTATGACCCTGACCTTGAGTAGCATCTTACCCTCACCAAGAATGATGCCACAATATGAAGACAAGATGATCAATGTCAACAATTGGCTTAAGTACTGGTGTCATTCAAAGGGGACCCAATGCCTGTCAGCTTGGGATGATATGCTCGACAAGCCACGATGCTTCGCTAGGGACGGCTTGCACCTGTCACCCCTGGGCTTTCGGATATTGGCAAAGGCTCTTGCTACCCCCATAGTGCCTTTTTTAGGCAAGGCTCAAAAGACAAACCCACCTCCATAGGTATCACAAGGGATAAGAAACTAAGAGTAATGCTACTCAACGCCAGAAGTCTAAACCTCAAGATGCACGCACTCAAAACTCTCCTTAGCATGGAGAACATCGATATCTGTGCAGTAACAGAAACCTGGTTCAGGGCTCCCGAGAGCACCCCAGCACTACCATGTTATACGTCATACCATTCTTTTCGGCCCCAAAACTTGGACCGAACCACAAAAGGAGGGGGAGTATCGATATTCATCAAAGATACCCACACCTCCAGGTTGGTGGCAAAGCACGAAGCATCAGAGACTATCCATGTGCAACTAACAGTGGGTAAAACTGCCTTCCAGTTTATAGCCTGCTACAGACCACCCTCCTAAACCCAGGAACCCCACTCGGCCTTCCTGAGAACACTGGAAAATATGAAGGTCTCTCCAAACACCATTATATTGGGCGACTTCAACTACCCAAACATAGACTGGGAGCATTACTCTAGCTCCAACACCCTAGCCCAAAGGTTCCTAGAATTTATAAACTCAAATGCTATGGAACAACTTGTTACCACTCCCACAAGACGGGAAAACATACTGGACCTGATCATCACCAACATGGGGACTCTATGCTCCAGACCAGAAGTGTATCCCTCACTGGTAAGATCAGACCATAAACTAATCTCACTGGATATTCACATCCTGACCCCACCCCCTGCCCAGAAAACCACAGTGAAAAACTTCTCTAAAGCAAATTTCACACTCCTCAAAACTGAGGTGGAATCCTTCAAAGCCCCCGGGCCTTTGGAAAATACGGCCCAGACTGCAGAATCCTTTATAAACGCATTCTATGAACACCTTCAGGAATGCATGGATCATGCAATCCCAAATAAAACCAAGACCCAATCCTCCAAAGGCAGACGCACTGTCTAGTGGACCCCAGCCATAAACAAACTATACAATAGAAGGAGGAAGCTACTAAATGATAGAGCAAAAACCCCAAAAAGGGAAGGCATCACTGATCAGTATTAGCAAAAAACTACGGGCACACATAAAATTGTCTAAGGCCAGCTTCGAGAGAAAAATTGCACAGGACACTAAGGATAATCACAAGGCTTTCTTTAGTTATGTTAGGAACCTGGGTGGTAATTCCCAGATATGCTCAGAATTAGTCCAAAATGACAAAAAATACACCGAACCCACAGACATTGCCAACATCCTAGCTGACAGGTTCAGTGCAAACATCTCCCCCCCCTCCCCACCAAAAGGGCAAATATCTATCCCAGCAGAGTGCTGCCCCCCTGACATCTCAGATGCTCAGGTAAGAGCCGCCTCTCCAAAGCAAAAACACAGCATCAATGGGACCAGATGGTGTCCCGGGCTGCGTCCTACATGAACTCCAAGAAGAGCTAAACCCAAACATAAAACTACTGTTCAATCTCAGCCTTACTACAGGATATGTGCCCAAAGAGTGGCGTACAGCAACAGTGGTCCCTCTCCATAAAGGTGGTACCTCAACGGATCCTGGAAACTATCGCCCCATAAGCCTGACTAGTTTGGTCTGCAAAGCTATGGAAAGGATCATCATGGACCTCATAAATAAAGATATTGGGGACCTACAGACACTGGACCCTACCCAGTTCGGCTTTGTTAAGGGCAGATCCTGCCTCTTAAACCTGGTTGATTTCTTTGAAACAGTCACCAAGGCCATTGACGAGGGGAAGGTGGTCCACACAGCCTACCTGGACCTCGCAAAAGCCTTCGATACAATACCCCACTCTGGCATTATAGATAAGCTCACCAGCTTAAATATAAACCCCTATGTCACTAGATGGATTGCAAACTGGCTCAAGGACAGAACCCACATGGTTAGAATTGCTGGAGCCATGTCAGACTCCAAACCAGTTACAAGTGGTGTCCCACAAGGCTCAGTCCTGGGACCTCTCTTGTTCGGTATATATTTCTCGGAGGTACAGGCCAACACGGAAGGACTGTGGCTGACCAAGTTCACAGATGACTGCAAACTGGGTGCCATAATCGACTCTCCAGCTGACACAAGCATCCTCCAAAAGGGCCTCTTAGAAACAGACAACTGGTGCCAGAGCCATGGCCTCAAGCTAAATGCCAAAAAGTGTATAGTCATCCCCTTTGGCAAAAACAAAGTGCCCACAAATTACCACATAGGTGGTAATCCATTAAGTACAGAAGAAGTAATTAGGGACCTGGGGACCCAAGTTGATAGCAATCTCTCATTTGACAACCACGTGGCCAAAGTGGTTAGAAAAACATTTTATATAGCCCACCTAATCATGAAGGGATTCACATCTAGATCAGGGAGGTCATCGTGCCTCTTTACTCATCCCTCATCAGGCCCATAATTGAGTACAATGCCCCTTTTGGGATGTACCTTACCAGACACCTGCAGCAACTGGAAAGACCCCAAAAGTACCTCACCAAGAGGATCAAAGGGCTCAAACAGATGCCATATGCTGCCCGGTTAAAGAAACTCCAGCTCTACTCAGTGGCATACCGCCTGTTCAGAGGCGATCTGTGCCTGACATATAAAGCCATGTCCAACCTGGAATTAATGGACATGCTGCACCTCAGAAAATCCAAATCCCATCGAGCTACGCGCTCGAGAGACTTGAACCTCAGCACTGAAATAAATAGGATGTGCTGGAGGGACAGATTCATAACCCTCCCTTCACTCTGGAATAAAATCCCAGTCCAGGTTAGGCAGAGTCCCTCATTGACTCTCTTCAAGAGGAATCTTGATGAGTGGATGGGAGATCATAGGTTTACCCCGGGTATCACTTCTGTGTCACTGTTAGACAGAGGCACAGTATACTAACCTCGAAAAAGGGCATAGCAAAATAAATAAATTTAAAATGGGTGGTGAAAACCAAACACATTCTGGCTAGGCTTATAAATGCCCTATGGCAGATAGCCTAGTATAAACCTATGAACCTATGAGTATGAACCTATGAACCTATGAACCAGCTGTGGTGCCCACCACTGCTACCAATATGTGATGGCCACCAATATGCATCATCTCCACATTGGGGCAGTAATCAAGGAGCCTGAATCTTCACCACTGACTCTAGAGAGGGATGTGCACTTGGAATACAAGTGGATACACTAAGTATTTCCAGATGCAGACTTTTCTGCATCAAGTACAATTTCCCTTAAGAGAACACAGGGAATACAGTCAGCCTGGGTCCTGGATGTGTCTATATCTGTCTTCCTCCAGGTCTCCAATAAGACTCCCCACTGGTACAGCTGTAGGTTAGGTCCTCAGCTGAATGTCCAAGCCAAGTCCTCCAGCACCCTCTCTGTAAACCCAGTGCTTTGTGTCCCTGCCCCAAGTAGCTGACACACACACACTGAGAGATTTGATTTGTGCTCGTGCATGCGCGCGCGCGCGCGCGCACACACACACACACACACACACACACACACACACACACTGGTACAGATTTACCTGCTGTGCCCCCTTCTGCCCAGAGTATAATGTAGTTATCACTGCCACCAGACACTCCACAATCAGCTACTCTAAGGCCATTAACAAAGGGTGTCCAATTACACTGTGTAATATTAATATTAATACAAATGGTAGTAGTTCACCAAGATGGCTAGGCCATCTGGAGTGGCCACACAGTGTCACCAAATAAATATAAGTACTCTCAAAGGTTAAGTACTTTCTACAAGGACCAGCCACAATAAAAATGTAAATATATTTGATAATAAATAATAAATAGCATTAACATACTCTATATGTATTTACAGTAAACCACATAGTTCAATCACAGAAAATATTGGAATTAACATTGATGGACAGACTCATACAAATAAAAACACTCTCTCAACTAAGCTTCACTATATTCCTGACTGAATCTAAGAGAATTTTACTGTTCCCAAGTTGTTACTTACTACCGCAAGGCAAGATGCTTTGGGTGGGTGTCTTTTGAGTCAGTCTCCAGAACAGAATACTCAGTACTCTGAGATTTATCTTTTTAATATCTAAAATATAATTTCCAAGAGGGCTGGCAGAATGACTTCATCTGGTCACCTGACTCTAGGTTCTCACAGTATACCCATTTGAAACAGGAATTTAGCACAGATGGCCACAATACATATAGAAATGTTTATGGCAATACCTGGGGCCTCCCCTCTTTTCACTGAGCTAATGAATAAAGGCTTTTTCCCCAGACCTATCATCTCCATTCCTATTCAGCACTGTGGGGTGACTTTTAATGGTTTAACAGCTCATTTACATTTCCCTTATTTTTCTTAAAGTAAGTTAGCTGGTTAACTTCTGCTGTGCCAGTAAGCTGTATTAAACATATACATTTAATTCAGTTACAATACACACAGTTCAAATACATTTGTAACACAAACATCTTGTATAAAACAGTTTGATATTCAAAGGACATATCATTCTTTACAAAACTCCAACTGGCTATGCTGGCACTTGTCCATATTATCACACCAGGCTCATCTAATGAGCCAAGACTGTTGCACTGGGGAGTGTCCAAACATTATGGCATTGAAGTGGCTGAAAAACAGTGGAAACATGAGCCACAAAGCATCATAGAAAATGATGAAGTTTACATCACATGAGAACACCCATTACCAACAGTTCAAAAGATAGATGCTAGATAACCAGATATAGTGGTCCATGAAAAGAAGACAAAAGTAGCATTTATCATTGAAATTGCCACACCCGGTGACTACAGTGTCTTGCATGCAGAGAGACACAAAGTCATGAAATATCAGGAATTGCTGGCAGAAATGAGAACAATATAGAAGAAAGATACCCAGACAGTTCCAATAGTAGTAGGAGCAACGGGTTTTATAAAAAATAATCTACAATCATATTTAGATATGTTACCAACACAAGTAACCCTGTACAAATTGCAGAAGGAGTCATTACTGGGCACATTGCAGGTGCTGCGAAGAGCACTTTTGGCTGACATCAAAGATTGAAACAATACTAATTTCATGAACTTTAATCGTACTTTGCTTACAATGGGGTCCATTCCTGTCATTTAGAAACCCAAAAGATTTGGAAAAATTAAAAAAGTGTAAAGCCATGGAACGTATCATCATGGACCTCATAAATAAAGACATAGGCAACCTCTAAACCATGGATCTGACCAAATTCGGCTTTCTCAAGAGCAGATCCTGCCTGATAAATCTGGTGGATTTCTTCAAAAATGTGACAAGGGTCATTAACAAGGGCAAGTCTGTGCACACAGCATACTTTGAGTTGGCAAAGGCCTTTGACACAATCTCACACTCCGGCATTACTGACAAACTTAGCAAACTGAATGTAAACCCATTTGTTATATGATGGGTTGTCAACCAGCTCACAAACCAGTCACACCTTATCAAAATGGGTGACTCCATATCAACCAGCAGACCTGTCACCATCAGGGTGCCACAAGGGTCACAGTCAATGTCATTGTCATTGATCACTGATTGCAGGAAACAGAATTATTTTTTTCTGTTTCAAAGAACCTGGCATTGTTGCTGTTAACATATTACTTTGGGAAATCTTTCATACTTCTGATCTCTTCTAAGATCACAGTGAGAGGTCCTCCACACAAATCCTGCACAGGATGACAGGCATCTTTCACAGCCATAGTTTCTATTCTCAGCATTTGGGATGGGATCCCATAGTGCAAATCACAACTGCAGATCTTAGTGGATTCTTTTTTTTTTTTTTACATGAAAGTACCAGGATAAAGATTCCAAACTAATTAATTAATTAAAATATTCACAAAATAAAAAGTGTACTAGAGCTACATGGAAATATGTATAAAACCAAATTGTAGAGGGTACAGAGAAGAACACTGCCATTAGAGGAATGCTTTGTCCAAAGTCCACTCCAGAATGGGATATTGGCTAAGTCCCACTACAAGATATCCACCTTGGAGAAGACATGGTATTATCATCTTGCAAATGGGACTTGGGATATGGGCCCACCAAAGACTGCACAAGTACTTTAGCTAGGTAATGCAGATATGAAGAATTGTACACACACAGTGAGCATTGCACAATGACTTCCCGGAAAAGGAGGGTATAAGAACCTTAGAATAGCTGGCTTTGGAGTGTTTAGTGGCAGTAACTACCTTATAGTCTGGGCAGAGGGCATAGCTAGTAACTCTGCACCAGCCTTTCCCAGGTGCGTGTGTGTGTCATCACATACATCTTCTCATGACGCTTGGCTGTTGCCTGCATCTCTAGTACTAGCCAATGGCATTACTTAGTCTTGTCAGCCGATGTGTGTGTGTGTGTATATATATATATATATATATACATATATATATATATATATATATATATATATATATATATATATACATATATATATATATATATATATATATATATATATATATATATATATATATATATATATACATACATACATATGTATGCATGTATTGTGCCTCTGGGCCAGTAATCAAGGAACCTGAATCCTCACCACTGACACCGGTGAGGGACGTTCACTTGGAACAAAAATTGTTACACACAGTATTTCCAGATGCAGCTCTTTGCATCAAGCACAATTTCCCTTAAGAGCACACAGGGAACACACTCAGTCTGAGGGCTGGGTTTCCCTCACTCTCTCTCCAGGCCCCCAGTAAGACTCCCCACTGGCACAATTGTAGAGTTGAGTCCTCAGCCAAGTGTCCAAACAAAGTCCTCCACCACTCTTTCTGTGAAACCAGTGCTCTGTATCCCTGCTCCATGTAGCTGACACACACACACACACACACACCTGGGAAAGGCTGGCACAGAGTTACTAGCTATGCTCCTCTGCCCGGACTATAAGGTAGTTACTGCCACAAAACAATCCAAAGCCAGCTGCTCTAAGGTTGTTACAAGGGTACCAATTATACTGAGTGAAATTAATACTAATACAAATGGTAATGTTGACCAAACAGCAAGGCTTTCAGTAGTGCCCACAGTGTACCCAAATAAATCTAAGTACTCTCAAACGTTAAAATAGTCTCTAAAAGACGTGCCACAGTGAAAAGTTTAAATATATCTAATAATAAGTAATAAAAGAACATGAAAATACTATGCATCTGTTTACAATAAACACCCAAGTTTCAATCACAGGAAATATTAAAAATAACACAGATACAGGAAAAACAGTACTTAACTAATCTCACTATATTTTCTTGACTGATATAAAGAATTACCATTCCCTGGTTACTTACTAAAACAAGGCAAAGCGAAGTGGGTGAGTGGTCTTCCTTCTTTGTCAGGCTACAAAAACAGCCTGCTCTGAGTCTTCAGTCTCTTCTAGTATTAAAACATAATTTCTGTGATGGATTATAGAATAACAACAAATACATCTGCTCATCTGACTTCTGGTTCCCATACTACCCCATTTACTATAAACTGAACCAGAATATCACACATATGTGTTACCATACACACAGATAGAGCTTTGCTAAGATGTGTTGCAGCTTCTGGAAGTCATAAAACAATTTCAAATGTCCACCCTTCTAGAGTAGCAATTAGTTCACTCCCAAGGACAATACAGAAGGCTTCCAAGTGCAGACTTATTGTCTCTGGCTGCATTGAGACCTGTGAGATACAATCTTCATAGCATAAACAAAGTAATTTAATTTAAGGATATTATTCTAAAGTTAGCTGGGGGTGAGCTTAACCTCTTCCCTTCCAGTATGCTCTGTTACAATATTAATTTCAACAGTTATAACACAGTCTGACCTACAGGTGTATTCCTTTTTTTCTGTCCAGCAGGACCCACTGTTGGCACATTTTTTAACACAAGCAGCTTTACAAATGCATTTTCAATACAAGCACCTGTACAACTCAGTTTGATATACAAATAACATAATTCTTTACAAAACTCTAGCTGGCTATGCTGGCATATGGTGCACATCAACTTCCCTACTTCTCCTGGCATAGCTGGCAATGCCTCACATCTCTCCCACCTTTGAGGACTCAAGCTATTTTTTTCCAGTGACTCTGGAGAAACATGGCTTGAGAGAAATGAGCCTGTCTGGGAATACATTAACCCTTACCCTGTATCGAAAACCCATCTGCATTTGCATTGCTGACTCCACTACAGTGCTGCACTGTCACGTCATATGCTTGCTACCCTAGGTTCCACCTTAAAAACTTGCCATTTTGCTGACTGACTCGATGTAGGCATAGATCCCCTTTAGAATCCTCCTGCCACCAACTGCACATACTGAGCACCAGGGCCACCCTATCATGGTAAGGCTTCATGATGCTAATGTGGTATAATTTGTGCCCCTGCCTCCTGCCTAGCAGTTCTACCATGTAGCTGCCATCACTGACCTTCCTTACCACCTTTAAGGGTCCCTCCCAAGCTGCCTGCTGTTTATTATGTCTGACAGGAATGAGAACTATAACCTGCTGTTTTATAGGATATACTTCTTTCCTGTGGAACTTGGGGTACTCATAAACCCCACAATATCCATAGCTACCTTCTGAATTGGCTCCTCAATCACAGGTAAAGGCATCAAATGAGCATTGACCATGTCTCGTGCCTTGCCTACTTTTTGGCCCTGCTCACAGGTCCTGCAGTACCCTTTTACATCTCTTGCAATCCCAGGGCAATAAAGGTTCTGCATAATACATCTCTTGGTACGCTTTATGCCCATATGACCTGCCAAAAGGAATGTCATAGGCTATGACTAGAAGTGCTAGATGGTAGGCTACAGGCACTACCAACTGCTATATTACCTCACCCTCTAGCCCTCCTTCAGGTTTCCACTCAATATACAGTCACCCTTTGTTCCAGTATACAGAATCCCCTTTTCCTTGATAATCAGGCCCCTCCTTAGCTCCTTCCTCAAACCTCATAATGTAGGGTCCAGGAGCTGAGCCTGTCTCAACTCTATCTTTGTGACCCTTCCCCACTTCCTTTCCAGAGAAAGTCTGGTATCCTCTGACAGCAGTGCCTCACTGTCAACCTGGGTACTAACACTCACCTCTGCCCTTGCAGTCACTCTGTCCAAGGGAATATAAGTACTTACCAGCAGCTGTGGCTCACCTTCAGGGTCACTGCTATAGGGTAGCTCCCTCCCTGAAATAGCCACCTCATCAGCCCTGGCTTCAGGTGTGGGGTCTGTCTGGGTCTCCCCCAGGCTACCAGATCCACATGCCTGTCTCCAAGCCTGACTGTGTGCAACTGCATGCACACAAGATACTGCATTATCAATAGCATTCCCTATCAAGATGACTGCAGGGATATCCTCTGGCTCTAGTGCTATTATGCAATAAAATCCAAAATTCTGGATGCTGACTATGTGGTGCTGGCTTTTGTTTTTTTTTTTTTATATCCTCAAACACACCTACTTGCTTGCTTCCTTTTCCACCCTCCCAGTCAAGGTGAACCCTGACCAAAGGCACTTGGAATAGGTTCCCCCTGAAGCTCTGACAGGAGTGGACTGCCCAAGCAAGTACTGCTTCTCTTTAACTACAGCAGGCTTCACAATGGTTATGCCAGAGACTGTGTCTCTCTTAGCAGTGGCCTGTTTTCCATCTACTAATATAGGATATAAACGCTGGTGATAGTTTGGTACCCCTGTTGTCTCCAGACAACTTACCACTGGTATACTGTTATTCTCACTTGCTGGCTCCCCAATCTTTTGTTCTCCACCTTGCTTCCATGGACATCAGTATGATACATGACCCCACTGATTACATTTAAAACATCTAACCCTTGGTCCTGGCCATGTACCTGAGCTAGTTGCTTCTCCTGTTACCAGTGAACTCTATTGGGGTGGTCTAGGCTGCCCACCATGGGTTCCCTTATATCCATGTGCAGCACTGGGTATCTGCTTCTTGAGCAGTGATGCCCTGCTTGCTAAGCAGAGATCCCCCTTTTTCCCCAGCTCATCTGCAGAGTTACACTCCCAGTCTGCCAGCCAGATTCTCATGACCTCAGGCAAAGTTCTAAGGGCTGATTTCCTCACCAAAAGGGCTGCTGGCTTCACCCACCTATGAAAAGAAGTGATTAACTCAACAATATAATCACAAACACATTCATATGCCTTGCATCTATGCTCCTGGTACATTTTGTAACACAAGCAGCTTTACAAATACATTTTCAACACAAGCACCTGTACAAATCAGTTTGTCATACAAATGACATATAATTCTTTACTAAGTTCCAGCTAGCTGTGCTGGCATATGTTACACATCCACTGCCCTACTTCTCCTGGAATAGCTGGCAATACCTCACATTGTCACACACACACACACACACACACACACACACACACACACACACACACACACACACACACACACACACACACACACACACACATATATGTCTATATATAGATGACTTACAGAAATAGTAGACAGATTATATAGATAGGTCGATAGAAAGAAAGAAAAAAAAGAAAGACGATGGTTATACTTGCCCTGGTCACATTCCAGCTGCTCAAGGGTTTACTATTCATAGTTGAATGCCCATTAATATATCACTGCACCTTATGGCACAGAAGTGATGGTTAAACTCTATGTAATGTGTATCTTCTTAGTTTAAATATCATTAAATGGACTGCTTCTCTACCGAAGAACTAAAGGACATACCTCTCTGCTGTCCAGATTTTTGCCCTGGCCATCATTTCCTCATAAAATTTGTGGTTTTCTGGCATAGCACAGGGGATTGAGGTTACTAAACAATGACATACATTTAAGTTTCAGACTTCATATCCTTCAGAAAATGCATGCAATTCAAATCCTGTTATTCTATGAACTTTCTAAGTTTATAAGATAATGTTTAAAACACAGCCCTACTTTTCGCCTTTGTGCCCCATTATTTTAGGCTTTGTCCAGATTTCTTGAACTAAGAGGTTGAGAAGTAAGCTAAAGGCACAAAAACACTCACAAAACAGTTATCAAAATATGTATTTACTGGTTTGAGAATTTAAAACCGTGATTAGTAAACTCAGTGGGCACACAGTCTAAAAGGCCTCTTCCAGCTATTAGTGCCGGTAGACAGAAGAGGTATAGCCAGGATTTTTTTTTAACTGTAGACCAGTTTACAGACTGTAGTCACCACCCCTCTAAGTGTACTGCCCCCACCTCAGATAGTGCATGTTTTGGGAGCATACCTTTTCAATTAAAAAAAAATGAAATTAGATAATTAAGCAAATAACTTTTTTTAGCTTGGTGTTCTGTAAAAAAAAAAAATAACACAATCTGTTAGTTAATAAAATAAAAAATATGGTAAATATATAAGTTTTTTTTTTTAATTTAAACTGTAGGACTTCTCATTGCCCATGATAAATTATTTTAAAAATGTGTATGCCGTGATGTGTATGACGTGTGTCTGGCTACATCCTTGTGAGTTTGGTTAAACTGCCAAGTACCAAGGAGTTCACAGGAAACTGTCATGCAGCAAAGCTGAAGATTTGCTTACTTTTATGTCATATGTGCACAGATTGTGATCCCCTTTTTGTAATGTTGGATTGATGATAATTGTATAAAAGAATATATGTGATGTATAATGTTTGTTACTGTTAACATGGTTTGTTTTTCTTCTATATCAGTGTATGTCTGCCTCTGTCTTTAGTGTTAATTCAATAAAGGTGTTAAAAAAAGATTGTGGTCCTCTATGCCTACCTCCCTCCATTTTTTGTTGAGTTGTGATAATTTTGTATGTGTAACATAGAAGATATAGTGATGCAAATGTGTGCTCACAGACAGATTATATACAATGTGCCTGGAACAGTTTGTTTTGCTGTCAATTTACCTTAACATCACCAGGAAATCTACTGGTCTAGTGGTATCTTTCACTCACTGTCAGCAGTGCACCCAACTGTCTGTTGTAGTCTTGTGGTCTCTTTAACCCCCAAGCTAAAGTGTGGTAATTTAATAGAAACCAATACGGACAGAATACTGGTTGTTGTGTTTTCAAATGTTCTAATGTGTCCAACAGCCTGGAAGAAATGACTGAAAAATGGGTAATATGTCGTAAAGGGGGAACAGCACCATTTCAGAGCATGTGTATAATTAGCAATTCCTTTGACAACTAGTTAGGATGTGTGAAACAATAATGTTCCATTTTCTGAACATCACTAACCAAGTTAGCTGCAGAATTGCTTGCAGTACCAGTATTATTTGTGTTGTAGGTAACAGAAGTGCAAATACATTTCAAAAGAGCAAGACATTATACAGTACTGTCAACAGCTAATGATGAATGTGCAGTCTGCAAAAGACATACACAATATTCAATTTCTGGTTACCAGTTCAGGGTCATAAGGAAGTCAGAATGTATCCCAGCACTCATTTGGTATATGGGACATGCACAAATTCACACACACATACACGCACACACGCACGCACGCACGCACGCACACACACACACAAACACACACACACACATACACACACACACACTTGGGGGATTGCCAGTATTTGTGGGATATGAGAGGAAACTGGAGAAAACTAGCCTCAGGGAAGGTATGCAGACTTTGGAAAGAAAGCACATGAGACAAGAATAAAAATGAAGAACCAAGGACTGTAAGTCAGAAACACTGACTGGTACACTTCTGTGCTGCATATTACAGCCTTTACTTCTGACTTTTATTTGCTCTCACAGGCAGCACTAAGAAATACTTCATATTCCTTGCTTGTGAGTGAGACCAGTACAGCAGCCATTTATTCTTTTGCTTACACTTTATTAAACCTGTTGATTATGATAACTATTTCCAAAGTATTACAGATAGTATCTGAGCACCAGATGTCCTCTCATCTCGACATGCAGTAACATTTGCATCTGTCTAGAGTCATATATTATTGGAATGAAAAAGAGTTATTTTTCTAGAAAATTAATGGTGCAATATACACACAGAGACCTAATCATGCTTTATCAGCCACAGTGAGATAATAATTGTCTTCTCAGTAGTAATTTTTACACATTAGCATAAGTATTACTGAGTTACAGAAACCTTTTAACTTCATCCACTGTTCCATAGCTAGTTCTTATAAGAATGATATACAATAAAAGGAAACTTCAAGCATAAAGTGCCAGAACAGATGGATATGGTAAAACATTACAACCAAAGAAGTGATGAAAGCAAAGCGCACAGTGTTTTTGATAAAAAAAAAAAAAAACATTGGCTTCAATTACATGAGATTAATTTCTATGCATTGTCTCCATGACAAATGTGTCTCATTCGGTCTCTGTGTTTCTAAGTATAGAGTGGCCATGGTGTTGCTTTCAGTTTATTCTCAGTGGGTGGGATGGGTGTGTGTCACAAACATTTCCTTTATATGAAGGCACCCTTGTTTTGATTGTGCATTTCACATTCCTGTGGTGACTGGCTAAAGTATTTTATCATTTTTATTAAAAGCCATTTTTTAGCACATACTTTATCTTTGTGTATACTTCCATCATACCTTGGCGTTTAGGCATGTCTCAACATGCAGACACAAGCAGCTGAACCACTCATTAGGGTACAATTAAATTACTTAATGCTTCTGACTAGATCTTGATGGTAAATTAGTAATTCATTAGATATTGTGCCTAGAATGCTTTCTCACAAGTCTTTAAGATGTGCAGCTAACCTGGATAATAAGCTAGTCACAGTTTGGTCCTTTTTTATGCTTTTATCAGTCACAGAAGAAATCAAAAAGTTTTAATTTGTACCAGGGTAACTGTAAGATTAGTAGCTTCCACTATGGGTTTAAGTGCAGGCTTTTTATTGTACTCTACTCTGTTTAAGCCCTATTATTTGTTTATGTATTTATATTTTTATCCAGGTTAGCCCTACTGGGTTTAGTTTACAAAACAGACCTGCGAAGAAAAACATTTTCATTTCACACATAAATCAGGAACACTGAATAAAAATATCAGTTAAATGAAAAATAAAAGCTAAAGTCCTTTGTTGCTAAACTATGTGAATACTGCTTTAACTATACACCGACTAATCATTCTTGTTGTCTCTTTCTGGGAGATACCTGCTTGCTTCAATACCTATATGGGTGAGTCCTCAATTACAATTTACCAAATGTTTGCCCTTGCTATCAGCTATTTCATTTGTTTTCAGTCCTAATTCTAAACCATGCTATTTAGTGATTTTCACAGATATATAACTAGACATGCAGATTTATAGTGTTGTCTTCGGTAGGTGTCAACGTTTTTGATTCTATGAATCTTCAAAATAAGTATCTTGAATCAAGACAAGGAGCAAAGAGAACTTACAGGAGGATGGGACAGACTATACAGGGGAAAACAGTATGTAAAGAGGAAAAGAAATAGGTAGCTAAGTTAATTCATTATACCATGTAGGATGGACATAAGGGCATTTTTTGGCACTTTTTAAATTTGCAGGGAGACTGCAGGAAAAGTTAGTTAAGACTACATTAAATGAAAAGTAAATGAGAAAGCAGGAGGAAGAAGACAAGGCTGCTAGAAAGATGGCAGTTACTGCAGGGGAGTAAGGCTCTAAGCTGTTAATGGGCTGTTATCTGTAGTCAAGGGTAGAGGTTTTTAGTTTTGTTTCCATCTCAGTTTGCCTATTGTGTACCTCTGAGAAAGTCACTGGACCAGACAGTGCCACTGGGTCACCCCTGAAAAGGAACACATGCCCCTTGGTCTTGCTTGGTTAACAAATGTATAAAATAAATGAGGCTGATAGAATGATGAGCTATTTTAATGAGTATTTCAAAAAAAGTGAGAAGGCAGTGTTTCACTTTGGGAAGGAAAGGTGTGCAGTGATGGGGACATATAGGAACTTAACTTGAGTGGATATAGAGAAAGAATGTGACTTCAAGGTATTAGGCAAAGGGGGCAAAAATACCAATTACTAATTGAATTTCAGAGTGTTCAGTACTGGTCTAGTTCTGTTTAGCATAATTGCACCAGACATCACTGTGGGACAACAGTATAAAGTTAGCCTATTTGCTGTTGATGCTGAGATTGTAATGGTGGCCACATGCAGGGAAGTGAGCCACTGTCATGGCCTTCTGCAGCTTTCTGGATGGCAGTTCAATGGTAGCCTGAGTTTGATATGAGAATGTACATTACTTTGAACTTTGATTGGCGTTAGACCTATGGCTAAATTATTCATTCAGAGAATTAGCTTTAACATGGAGAGAGGGGGAGAGAGAGAGAGAGTAGGTGAAAAGTTGTGGGCTATATAATCACTACCAGACTGAATAATGTTCACTGTAGGGGGCAGGACAAAGAAAAACACAATTGTGGTTTGCGTAGCGCCAACCAAGACATTATATAAGCATATGCTATCTTCCTGTTATATAGAGTATTGCTGAGATCTTATCTGGAATACTCTTGTTAAGTCCAGGAGGCCATATTAGGGGGAGAACTGATACCGACTGACAGCCTGCATTGGTTCGTTACAAGGATGTTAAGTGGAATGGAGGGAAGGCATGGAGTGTAAGAAATCAACCATAGTACTGGGTGTGCACATTATGAAGGGAAAAAGAGATAGGGGAGATATAATACAGTAATAGCATGGTCTATTCAAGTTGAAAAACACATAGAGGTGCTTTGGGTGCAGTTGTTTTTTTTTTTTTTGGTCAGAGGATTTACTAGTCAGTTTACTGTATTTTCGCTGCCTGTATAAATCAAGCATGTTTATGTGGCTCTGTGCTCATTTCTACAGAACTCAGCAACACGACATCCTTGAATGTATTATAGGAGTGATTTGCTTGCATCCAGTGCCATCCAGGCAAAACTAAGTACTTCTGTTACATAAATCGCACTTTGAGATATTTCTGTGCATTGCTGTTGATTTATTGATCTAATTGTTGCATTTGACTGAATTTTATTCTGAAAAAGTGAATTGCCTCTCTCTCTGCTCTTGCTGTTGGTTTGTCTGCATTCAAATCGATTCCTAAATATTGTCTAGTTAGTTATTTGTGGTAGAATTGCCCTTGGTAGCAATCTTTTGTCTGTGTTTTACTTTAAGAAGACTGGGATTGTCCATCTAGTGGCAGTAGGTGGTGGCCTGGTATAGCTAAGTTGGGAAACATTTGGAAGGATCCTGTGAGCAGTTGTTTTATTGGTCAGAAGGCTTACTAGTTAGTTTACTCTGCGTTCAATGCTTGTATAAAATAGGATCTGCTCATCATGCAGTGGCAGTTAGCAATGGCCTGTATTGATGCAAACATCTAGGAAGTAAATTTTCCCTACAAAACTACCCACAAAACTCAGTGAGTTAAGGACAACTACATTGTGCACTGTTATGTGTAGAGTAGCTAGTTTACTGCTAGTTTGCTTGTTGAGTAGCAATGGCACTAAATTTAGTACTATATAGCCTGCTCTAATCTCTAAAACCAAAAGCACCCTTAGTAGCCCTTTATTAATCCCCTGTGGACCACACCCTTGTAGCTCACAAAATAAAGGACCTGACAACATGGATATTTAATTTCCCATTTTTCCCGCAGACAGTTTTCTGGATATGGGTACCTTGAGGCAATGTAGCAATTGTGTCTTGCTTATGGACAACCACTTAATCCTTAAAGAGACAGTTATAGTACGCAAGACATGTACATACATAGTGTCAGTGGAGTCAAAACTCTCACGTACAAGCACACATAATAAAAATTAGGTTGTCAAAGTCACACACACTACAACCACAGCACATAATACGCACCTCACACACAGAACTACTTATGCTGAGACACTTGAATGCAATCTTTCCAAACCCCAAATACCTCCTAGACTTTCTCCCTGCAAAAATTAAGTTTCCTCTGCAAACCCAAAAGAACTCAACAAAAGCAACAATACACATGCAGGCGTACTCAGTAGAATCCCAAATACAAAGCTCATAAGACAAGCTAACAGACTACCCATGACTCTAGTCATAGGGACTTCATTGTACAATATACTGATACCTCACTCAACAGGCTGAACAAAGGGAAGATAATGTTCAGTCATCTGTCGGGAGCCAGGATCCACCAGGTTAAGTATGCACTTAAGTCATTGCACCACAGGTACCAGTATTATTCAGTCATAGTCCATGTAGTTGTAAATGATCTGAGACATACATCCCTAGACTACATGAAGAGAGACATTATGAATCTCTCCGCCCATATATCTCAGGCCGGTATGTGCCTAGCATTGAGCAGCATTCTACCTTCACCAAGGACAATAGGAACAAAAGCGTCTGGTGTCATTCTAAGGAGATACAACATTTGTCACTATGGGGAGGATAAG
Organism: Protopterus annectens; assembly: GCF_019279795.1. Lineage (NCBI taxonomy): Eukaryota > Metazoa > Chordata > Ceratodontiformes > Protopteridae > Protopterus > Protopterus annectens. The sequence goes on from NC_056744.1 coordinate 973,203,876, forward strand.
GTCAACAAACCATATTGCTTTGCCACAGATGGTGTGCACCTCTTCCCTCTAACCTCTCCAGTATTAGTTAAAACATTATCCTTCCCCGTAGTGCCTTTTTTAGGCAATGACAAATTGACAAACCCCCTGAAATAGTGAAATCAACCCAAGGGAACCTTAAGGTGTAACTGCTCAATGCCAGGAGTTTAAACAAGAAGCTCCACTCTCTCCAAGCTGTCCTCCTCTTGGGGAATGTTGACATCTGTGCAGTTACCAAGACATGGTTTAAATGTGTAGAAAGTACTCCAGTAGTGCAAGGCTTCAGTGCCTTCCACACATTTAGATCAGCAACTACACACACAGGAAATAAAGGTGGAGGTATCTCGATCTGCAGTCTACATAAATAACAAGCATACCTCTAGGTTGGTTAAGCAGGATGACGTATTAGAATTCCTCCATGTGCACATTACCTTAGACAATGTCCCATACCATACTGAAGCAAGCTATAGGTTGCTTCTAGGTAGCTCTATCTCCTATGAAACCCAAAGCTCATACTTAGACCTACTACAGGCACTCAAGATTCAACCTAATACTATACTCGTGGTGGACTTTAATTACTCTTCTATAGACTGAAAATCCTATATGGCCTCAAATTTGGAGGCACAGAGATTGCTGAACTTTGAAAACACAAACGCTCTAGACCAGATAGTGCATATAGCCACTAGAGGTACAAATATATTGAACCTGGTGCTCAGAAACATGGGAGAAAATTCTGTACCACCCCCTCCACGGTAAGGTCAGATCACAAAGCTGTCTCCTTCAAAATAAAAATCAATTTGGTAACCCCAGTAAAACATGAAACAGAAACTATTTTATGACAAGCTGCCTTTTATTAAGCAATAACTTGTCAAAATTCCATGTCTCCCCAAACTCAGATAACACAGAAACATATGCAGAATTGTTCACAGAAACCCTCTATAACCATGCCAGTGGCTGTATAGAGGCTGCTGGGCCTACCAGAAGTCCAAAACAAAATAAAAAAAAAAACACCAAGGTGGAATCCTAAATTGAGCAAGTTATATAACAATAGAAAAAAAGTCATAGCTAAAATTATGAACTGTAATTCCCAAAGAGATAAAAACTCTCTCATCAAACTAAATTGAAAACTAAGATGGCAAATCAAGTCCAAGAAAGACTATTTCCAGGTCAAGATAGCTTCCCAGGCCAACAAAAACCATAAGACCTTCTTTAGTTATGTCAGAAAACTCACAAACAGCACACAACAGCTGGTTGCTAATGGAGCCACATTCACCAAGCCGGGTGATGTAACACATCTACTGGCCAACACATTAATCTCCAACTTTACCCCAGTCACCCCCAAAGAAATACCTTCAAACATAAGGTGGGTTTGACATAATGGTTAAAGTCTTCACCTCATAGACACAAGGTATAGAGTTTGATTCTAACTTTGGGAACTGGATATGCTTAAAATAGCCCATTAGTGAAATTAGCCTAGCATTCACCTGTGAGCCTATAACCCCTCCAACTATAAATAGGGTACAGGTCCTGGCTGCATTGTCTAAGGCCAAAATCACTGCCTCAGTGGGCCCTGATAATATCCCAGGATGCCTCCTGAATAGCCTGAAATATGACCTATTAGGACCACTGGGGTCACTATTTAACTACAGTCTCAGAGCAGCCTTTATGCCATAGGACTGGAGGACCACAATTGGCAGCCCTCTACATAAGGGTGGACCATCAATGGATCCTAGGAACTGCAGACCTATTAGTCCGACTAGTCTTATATGCAAAGCCATGGAACGAATTATCATGGAAATGTTTGACAATGACATAGGAATCCTTCAGACACAGGATCCATCCTAGTCTGGTTTTGTCAAAGGCAGGTTATGTCTACTAAACCTGGTGGACTTCTTCAAGAAGGTGAACAAGGCAATGCATGAGTAAAATAGTGCATACTTTCTACCCTGACCTGGCTAAGGCATCCGATGAAATACCCCACTCAGGCATTGTACGCAAACTCATGGAATTAGACATAAATGTCTGTAAAACACACTGGATAGCCAGCTGGCCCACAGACAGGACCCAGGAGGTTAGGACTGGTGAGACCTCCTCTACAAAGAGACCAGTCACCAGTGAAGTCCCTCAGGGCTCTGTGCCAGACTCGCTCCTCTTTGGCAACTACTTCTCAGAAGTCAAGGCCAGTGTCAAAGGCCTCTGGCTGACCAAGATCACAGATGATTGCAAACTAGAAGCAGTCATGGAATCCCCCCAAGATACTAACATCTTACAGGAAGGTATAACATAGGCAAATGACTGGTGCAAAAGCCACAGCTTAAAACCTAGTGCCAAGAAATGCATGATAATACCTTTTGGGAAGATGACCACCTTGGGAAACTATGTGATTCAATAAAACATCTCTAAGAGAAGAGCCAGTAGCCAGAGATTTGGGAATGCCTATAACTAGTAGGCTGGCTTTGACCAACATCTGTCCAAGGCAGTAAGGACATAATTCTCTATTGGTCAACTTATAAATATGGGCATGGCATCTAGATTCAACAAAGCCAAACACTTTTAAGGTCCTCTTTTTTAATATGGGGATGCATAACTTAATAGCTCAGGGTAGAGTAGATTGTAGTGTTGGGGTACCAGTGTGATTTTAATACATTTGTTCACCCCAAACAACAGACAGAATAACTTAAGAAACTTGTGTTTCATGTCACTCCAACATCTGTAAACGGATTTACCATTAATACTATTTTAAGAGGGCATCAACTTTGCTTAACTCATTCACCCTTTGAAATTAGCTAAGTAAGGGGATAAAGAGTTGTCAGTACCCCATACAAAATGTATTAGTGGAAACAGCAGTTTGCAGACATAAAAGCATTAAAACGTGTCCAACAGTATGTCATGTTATAGTTATGAGATAGGTATGATGATCATGCCATCAAATAAATTTATATGGGGGTAGATATTAAATCATAATAAAGCACCAAGAAAGGATTCATTCAATTATGCCCTACCTACTCCCTTTCCCCACCCTCCACTCTTGTTGATAACTCTGAGGGCAACTCACCTCTTTTGGGCAACACCTCCCCTTAGGTAGAATATTAAAGAATGTCCTCCTGTCTAGGATGAACATGCCCATCCCTTCCCTGTCACTTTATCAGTCGCCCGAGCCGCTAATCGAATCTGGGTTGTCTGAGACATAGTCTGGGCTTTATGCTACTGGAGTGGCTGGCTCATCTGCGTTTTTTGAAGAACAATCCAGAAGTAGTGTTTGGTAAAATAATGTATCAGAATCACATGATTAGCAAATTGAGACTATAAGAGTCAAACCCAGTACTATGGGAAATGCTCATCAGCAATTCAAAGCTTTAAGCATATTCGCTATTGAATGAATCCTTTCTGTTGAGAAAAGGAACTTTCCAGTTGGTGCAATTGTTTCTGTTCTAACTGGCTAGACTACACAAAGCACTTAAACTGTTTTTACTTTTTCACTGGAGCTTTGCATAATTCCTGAAGGCCTAAAGCATATTGCAACTTCTGTGATGGCATTATATCTGGCATCAGTGGTATAAAGACAGAATGAATAAATACCTATAAGCCTAGAATGGGCACTTTCAGACTTGGTTACCACTCTTAGTTCTAAGAGGTGTAAGTCTTGACTTGCATTTTATTTCGTTAGTCATGGATGGATTTATAGGGTTAACTGCTCATGTCAAAATTCCATAGGAGTACTATTAAGGTATTTGTGTAAGGTAATGGATATGCAGTTTTAATAGTCTTTCCATGGTATGGTTTAAATACTTTCTGTTTGACGTGGTAACCTGTGTGCGGCAAGTCATAGGATTCCTGTGGCCAGCAGCTTCCCCACATATTCTTGTTTTTCTGTGAGGGAGGACCATACTGTCATCATTCACTTACAGTACCTGTGATGTTGGCCATTATACAGTGGGATAAAGTATGTTAGGGCTGGTGAATTTAATAGCATTGTCACCTCACATAGGGGGTTCTCTTAGTTCTTGGCTGGGGTGCTTTCTGTGTGGTTTTCATGTTCAGCCTGTGGTCGTGGGGGGTTTCTTTTGAGTACTCTAGTTTCCTCACACATCCTAAGAACATGTGGTAGGTAGACTGACAACAAGTTGTCCTTAGGCATGTGTGTGTGTGTGTGTGTGTGTGTGTGTGTGTGTGAGTGTGTGTGTGTGTGTGTGTGTGTGTGTGTGTGTGTGTGTGTGTGTGTGTGTGTGTGTTGGTATCTATTTCTGTTCCCTACTTGCCTAGTAAACTCTGGATGGCAGTTACTATAGAGCAATTCAACAGCATTGGCTAGACGAAGGTCATTTATTTATGGCCCTTATGTAGCATAAGATTACAAATGCCAATTTTTAGATAATTTTAATTAATATTTTGTGAATTTTCTAAAGTAAACTGTGCAACAAGTGGCAGCCCTTAAAACTGTAATACAATCATATTCTCAATTGTCCAGATTTTCGCAGAATGTCCAGATTTTTGCTTTGTATTTTTGGTCTGTTCCTCATTAGATTTACATTTTTTTCTGGCATATCACTGGGATGATCTGAGGATTGAAGTCACGAAACAATGACATACATTTGAAGTTTAGACTTCATACCTTTCAGAAAATGCATGCTAACACAAATCCTGCTAGTCTAGCAGCTTTCTAAGTTTATAAGAGCAATCTTGAAAATATGTCCCTAGTTTTGGGCCTCTGTCCCCCCATTCTGTCAGGCTTTGTCCAAATGTCTTTTTTTTTTCAAGCACTTTTATTGAATCATCACTTGTGACAAAGGCAAATTTACATTAATATTAAAGTATTCAAACTATATTAACATAACAAACATCATACTTCACATATATTGTTATATATCATAACCTAAGCAATATTACATAAATTATTAAATTCCTGCTTTTTTAAAGACGATATATCTTTATTAAACCATTACTTACTACATAAGCAATCATACATTTATATAAATGAAAGCAAACCACACTGACACAATCCTAGTTGCAAACATTTTACATCACAAACCATACTGACACACTTCTTCTTCTCTTTCAGCTGTTCCCGTTAGGATCATCTGTTTCCATTTCTTCCTGTCCTCTCCATCTTGCTCTGTCACACCAACCAACTGCATGTCCTCTCTCACCACATCCATAAACCTTATCTTAGGCCTTCCTCTTTTCCTCTTACCTGGCAGCTCCATCCTTAGCATTCTTTTCCCAATATACTCTGCATCCCTCCTCAGCACATGTCCAAACCAACGTAATCTTGCCTCTCTGGCTTTGTCTCCAAACCTTCCAACCTGAGCTGACCCTCTAAAATACTGATTCCTAATCCTGTCCATCCTTGTCACACCCAGTGCAAATCTTAACATCTTTAGCTCTGCTACATCCAGCTCTGACTCATGCCTTTTTGTCAATGCCACTGCCTCCAACCCATATAACATAGCTGGTCTCACTACCTTCTTGTAGACCTTCCCTTTCACTCTTACTGGTACCCGTCTGTCACAAATCACTCCTGACACTCTTCTCCACCAACTCCATCCTGCCTGTACTCTCTTCTTCTCCTCTCTTCCACACTCACCATTACTCTGAACTACTGATCCCAAGTATTTAAACTCATCCACCTTCACCACTTCTACTCCCTACATCCCCACCATTCCTCTATCCTCCCTCTCATTCACACATATATTCTGTCCTAGTCCTGCTGACCTTCATTCCTCTTCTCTCTAGAGCATATCTCTACCTCTCCATGGTCTCCTCAACCTGGTCCCTACTCTCACTACAGATCACAATGTCATCTGCAAACATCATAGTCCACGGGTCCTCCTGTCTGATCTCGTCTGTCAACCTGTCCATCACCACTGCAAATAAGAAAGGGCTCAGAACTGATCCTTGATGTAATCCCACCTCCACCTTAAATGCATCAGTCACTCCCACCGCAGACCTCACCACTGTCACACTACCCTCGTACATATCATGTACCACTCTTACATACTTGTCCGCCACTCCTGACTTATTCATACAATGCCACAACTCCTCACTAGGCACCCTGTCATATGCTTTCTCTAAGTCCACAAAGACACAATGTAAATCCTTTTGACCTTCTCTGTACTTCTCCATCAACACTGTCAGCGCAAACAACACATCTGTAGTGCTGTTTCCTGGCATGAAACCATACTGCTGATCAGTAATCATCACCTCCCTTCTTAACCTAGCTTCTACTACTCTTTCCCATAGCTTCAAGCTGTGACTGATCAATTTTATCCCTCTGTAGTTACTACAGCACTGCACATCACCCTTATTCTTAAAGATAGGTACCAAAACACTTTCTCCACTCCTCAGGCATCCTCTGACTTTCCAAGATTTCATTAAACAATCTGGTTAAAAACTCCACTGCCATTTCTCCTAAGTACCTCCATGCTTCCACTGGTATGTCATCTGGTCTAACAGCCTTTCCATTCTTCATTCTCTTCATAGCTGTCCTTTCTTCCTCCTTGTTAATCTGTTTCACTTTCTGATTCACTATCCCCACATTATCCAATCTTCTCTTTCTCTCTTTCATTCTCTTCATTCATCAGCCCCTCAAAGTACTCTCCATCTGCTCAACATGCTCTGCTTGCTTGTGACTACATTTCCCTCACTATCCTTTATCACCCTTACTGGCTGCATATCTTTCTCAGCTTGGTCCTGCTGTCTAGCCAATTGGTACAGGTCCTTTTCTCCCTCTTTAGTGTCCAACCTTTCATACAACTCTTCATACACCTTATATTTAGCCTTCACCACCTCTCTTTGTCATGCGCCTCATCTCCTTATACTCCTGTCTACTTTCTTCATCTCTTTGACAATCCTACTTCTTCTTCACCAGCCTCTTCCTCTGTATACTCTCCTGTATTTCCTCATTCCACCACCAGGTCTCCTTGACCTCCTTCCTCTGTCCAGATGTTACACCAAGCACCTTTCTAGCTGCCTCCCTTACCAGCTCTACTGGCACATACTGCCACACTCCCAGTTGCAAACATTATACATGACTTATAATCTATCCAGTCTTTCTCACTCAAACATTACATAGCTCATTTAAGTTCTGCTACCTTTTAAACCTCATTCCTCTCTTGTATGTATTGTTCCCACAAGTCCCATTTTTTTCCTATGTAATTTACTCCTACCCTTTTCTAAAGATCTCAGTTCCAGTTGTTTTATCTCTGTTACTATATTCACTACTTCCAGTAGAGCTGATTTAGATCTTGATTTCCATTTTCTAGTAATTGCCACTATTAGTAGACACAGGAATGCCTTGCCATTATTATCTTTGTTATCTTCTTCTATCACTATTGGAGCTCCTCTTGCAATTAATATTAATACTTCTGTTTTCCTTTTTCCCAGGTATTATGCTGAATACCCATTCTGAAAACCTTTCTTTATCAAATTCATGTGTTCAATTCTTTCTAAGTGTATCTCCTGTGACATAACTATTTGCACACTATATTTTTAATATAGTTTACTTTTTCTTGTTTGTATTTATCTGTGAGGCCATTTACATTTAAATACATTAAAGAAAGCATCATTGTTTTAAAACGTTATTATTCCCACCTTTTATGTATAACACCTTATTTGTTAAATGTCTAGTTCCAGCTTTTGTGTTACATGCATACACTGTTTAACAGGCTGAACTTTTATACAGTTGTTTCTTGTCATATCCACTTCAGCCTATGTCATATCTTATAAAGCTTTTTGTTTTATTAAAAGCCCTCAAAAAACACACACTCCAATACCCCCTATAACCTATTAACTTAATGTTAACACAAAACTATGTACACCTTCAAATACTTAAATTTTAACCTTCTAATAGGAACACAAGTTCCAAACTGACAGCCACACTCACAGACTTGAGTTACTCTAAAGGAAAGGTTATCCATGTTTCTACTAAGTGCTGATTGGGTTTGTCTTAATGTTTTCAGAGAATATTAACTGCATTGGGAAAGCCCATGAATGATTTCAGAGAACATTATCTACCTTGGTAAAACCCCGGAATGCTTTCAGAGAACATTATATCCTAGCCAGTGTCTCTTTTCATTTTTCCCCAGCCAATTACTCTCCACCAGGCTGCAGCCAGTTTCTCCTTACCAGATTGTCTCCATGGCAACATGAGAATTAGGCAGCCTGTTTCTCTTTATTAGATTGCTTCCATGGAAACATGAAGACCAGCTGTAGAATTGTTACTGAGCATACATGTATTTGCCAGAAAAAAATCTCATAATATTCATTGCTCTTATTAATTTACTTGCTCTCTCTTAAAATGTGTTACTAAATCAATCTAAGGTCTTTAATCCAGTCATTCCCCTGTGCAAGAATGAGAAAAATCACATTAATTTTTCTTTTATCATGCTTTTTAACCAGGCTTTTTTTTTTACATTGTAGTGCCTACATTTCTTAAAACTGTACAAGAAGAAAGAGAAGAAGGGAGAAAGAAAGAAAAAATAGCAGCACCTCTTTACAATACCGAATACACTTACAAATAACTGAAAAAAAAACTTTACAGCGTGTAAAGAAAACCACATGCCACAAAACTGGTACTGATTAAGAAAAAATCTTTACTTACAGTTAACTTTCTTTCTCCTCTTCCCTTCCTCAAAGCACTTTTTGAATATTAATGATATGACATAGGGTATGACAACCCACCACTAGGCCACTAATCAAGGACCCTCAATCCTCACCACTGGCACCTTTTGGGGGGGTATTCACTGAGAAGATCACAGGTACACACACAGTATTTCCAGACGCAGCTCTCTGCATCAAGTGCAATTTTTCTTAAGAGCACACAGAGACCACAGTCAGTCTGGGGCTGGTTTCTCCCTCTTTCTCCAGATCCCCAATAAGACTCCTCACAGGCACAGCTATAGAGCTGAGATCTCAACTGAGTGACCAAGCCAAGACCTCAGCACCCTTTCTGTCCAACCAGTGCTTCGTGTCCCTGCCCAAGTAGCTGAATCACATGCACCTTGAGGTTTGATTTACACACACACACACACACACACACACACACACACACACACACACACACACACACACACACACACACGGGAAAGGCTAGCACAGGTTTACTAGCTATGCTCCCTACTGCCCAGACTATAAGGTAGTTTTCACTGCCAACAGTCACTCCTGCTAGCTACCTTAAGGCTCTTCCAAGGGTACCCAATATACTGAGTGATATTAATAGTAATACAAATGGTCATTTGACCAAGAGCAAGGCTATTAGGAGTGGCCCACATAGTGTCACCAAATAAATATGCAATTACTCTCAAAACTTAAATATCTCTACAGAAATCAGCCACAATGAAATGTTTAAATATATTTAATAATAAATAATTAAAGAACAAGACAATACTAAATATATATTTACAGTGACAGAGTTTAAAATCACAGGAAGTATTTAACATAACATTGTAGTACAGGCTCATACAAATAAAGAAAAACAGAATCTAAACTAAGCTTTGCTATATCCCTGACTGTACCTAAGAGAATTATACTATACCCTAATAACTTAGTATTAGAGCAAGGCAGATGATATGGTGAATGGTTCTTGTTGTTGTCAGATCCAAGACATAATGCAGAATGTTCTGTCTCACTAAGAGACTTTTCAAAATAATATCTAAAATATTACTGCTAAGATAGCTTGCAGAATGACATCATTTCTGGTCATCTGACTTCTAGTTCCTGGGCCAAAACCCCCATTGCTGAAGCTGGCAGTATTTAGCATCTACCTGTAAAAATACTCATACAAGGGCTTTTGCTCAGATCTTTGGCAGCTTATGGAAGTCATATGACAATTACATTCCTTCATGCTTCCAAAGTAGCAATTGGTTCACCAAAAAGACAATACAGAAAGCTTTCCTACTACAGACTTTGTGTCTCTAGCTGCACTGAAGCATCTTTATGCCATAGCCTATAAAGTAATTCAATTTCAGAAATTTTTCTACAGTTTGTTGGACTGAGGTTAACCTCCTGTATTCCAGTTTCCACTGTTAAAATATATACATTTAAACAACTACAATAGTGCATGTACATTTCTGTTCTCTTCCAATAGGGTGCATTGTGGATACAGTTTAAACACAGCACTCTACAAATACCTTTTCAACACAAACATCTGTACAGAGCTGTTTGATATACACATGACATACAGTTCTATTATATTTGTAACACAAGCATCTTATATAAACTAGTTTGATATTCACAAATGACATATACTTATTTACAAAATTCCAGCTAGCTATGCTGGCAGTGCCACCTTTCATCACACTTCTTCCCTCCTTTAAATACTCAAGCTAGTTTTTCAAGTGACCCTTGAGAAACATTGCTTAAGAGGAATGAGCCTATCTGGGAATATATTACCCCATTCCCTGTCTTGAGATTCCAGCTGTCTTTGCATTGCTGTCCTCATTACAGTGTTGCACTTTCATATCATATGCCTGTAACCCTAGGCTCCACCATAGTAACTTGGGATTTTGCTGGCTGGCTTCCTGTAGCCATAAATCCCCTTCAGACTCCTCCTGTCTTCTACTGCATACTCTCTGGCTCAAGCATTCCTATCATACCAGACTTTTTCTGCTGTTGGGCTTCTGCCAGATTCTTCTGGGCCAAGCCCATGAGTTCCCTGAGCCTTGTCCTGAGGTTTAGGACATATGCCACAACAGATTCCTTGTGGGATTCAGACTCACCCTCCCACTCATCACAATTCAAATCTAGAGGCCCCTTTACCCTATGCTCTTACAGCAACTGAAAGAGTGAAAAAACTCTGGATTTCTTAGGCACCTCTCTGCAAGGAAACAACAGATGAGGCAAATAGTTGTCCCACTCCCTCTTAAACTGGTCTGAAAATGCCCATAGCATGGTCCATAGTGTACAGTTTAACCTCTACACCAGACCATTAGTCTGGGGATGGTATGGAGTGGTCTTTAGGTGCTTCACCCCACAGTGCTTCCACAAACAAGCCAGCAGGTCTGATATGAAATTGGCACCTCTGGCAGTCAGTATTTCTTTTGGGAAACCTACCCTACTGAAAATCTCTAGTAATGCATTTGCCACTTTTTCTGCCTCAATGGAGGACAGAGCCACTGCCTCAGGGTATCTGGAAGCATAATCTTCTACCAATAGGATATACTTCTTCCCTATGGAACTTGGGGTACTCAGAAGCCCCACAATATCCATAGCTATCCTCTGAAATGGCTCTTCATTCACAGGCAAAGGCACCAAAGGAGCTTTGACCTTGCCTCCTGCCTTGCCTACTTTTTGGTACTGCTCACAGATCCTGCAGTACCCTGTTGCATCCCTGGAAATCCCAGGCCAATAAAAGTTCTGCATAATATGTCTCTTGGTACGCTTTATGCCCATATGACCTGCAAAGGGAATGTCATGGGCTATGGATAGAAGTGCCAAACAGTAGGCTCTCGGCACTACCAACTGCTGTATTACTTCACCCTCTAGCCCTCCATCAGGGGTCCACTGTCTATACAGTAACCCTTTGTCCTAGTATACAGATTCATTCTTTCCTTGAGAATCAGCCACCTCCCTGGCTACCTCCCTCAAGCCTTGTAATGTAGGATCTAAGAGCTGAGCCTGTCACAACTCTCTCTTTGTAAACCTTTACAGCTTCTCTTCCACAGGAAGCCTGATATTCTCTGAAAGTAGTGCCTCACTGTCAGCCTGAGTACTACTACTCACCTCTGCCCTTGCAGTCACTCTGTCCAAGGGAACATCACTACCCACCAGCAGCTGTGTCTCACCTTCAGTTTCACTGCTACAGGGTAGCTCCCTCCCTGAAGTAGCCACATCACCAGTCCTGGCTTCAGGTATGTGGTCTGTCTGGGTCCCCCAGGCTACCAGACCCACATGCCTGTCTCCGAGCTGACTGTGTGTTACTGCATGCACACAAGGTACTGCATTATCAAAATCATTCCCTATCAGGACATCTGCAGGGATATCCTCACACACACCTACTTGCTTGCTTCCTTTTCCACCCTCCCAGTCAAGGGGAACCCTAGCCAAAGGTATTTGGAATGGGGTCCCTCCTAAAGCTCTGACTGGAGTAGGCTGCCCAAGCAAGTAGTGCTCCTCTTTAACCATTGCAGACTTCACAATGGTTAGGTCAGAGGCTGTGTCTCTATTATCAGTGGCCTGTTTCCCATTTACTAAGATAGGATATAACCTCTTGTGGTAGTTTGATACTCTTGTTGTCTCCAGACAACTTACCACAGTCATTCCCACTTGCTAGCTCCCCCACGTTTTGTTCCCCAACTTGCCTCCATGAACATCTATATGCTACATGGCCCCATTGGTTGTATTTAAAACATTTAACCCTTGATCCTGGCTGTGTACCTAAACTAGTGGCTTCCCCTTGGGACAGTTTAGGCTGCCCACCATGGGTTCCCTTAAACCCATGTGCATCATTGGGTATCCCTTTCCTGTGCAGTGATGCCCTGCTTAGTAGGTATAGGTGTCCTTTTTTCCCCAAATCATCTGCGGTGTTACATTCTCTATCTACCAACCATACTCTAATGTCCTCAGGAAAAGTGCTAAAGTCTTGCTTCCTCACCAAAAGGTCTGCCAGCCCTTCAAAACTGGTGACCTGACATCCATTCACCCACCTATGTGCTTAACTCAGTAACACAATCGCACAAACTTTCATCTGCCTTGCATCTATGCCCACAAAACCTTTTTCTATAAGTTTCAGGTGTTAACTTAAAACACTGTAATAAACTATTTTTAACTGTATTATAATTTAAGCAATCAGTATCAGCCAATTTAGAAACAGCAGTTACAACTTTACCATGGAATAAGGACCCTTGGTCAACATTATACTGTTTACATACCCTTTCAAACGTATGAATAAAACTATGAAAATTATCACCTTCTGTAAATTGTGGAAGAAATTTACTGACATTTATTGCTTCTGAGGTTCAATTACTCCCTTCCTCATTACCTCCATGACCCTGGCAAAGAGTCACCATCTCCTTTTCATGTTGCCTCTGCCTCTCATTTTCTTCAGCTTCCAGATGTCTCAGTCTCTCTGCTGATTCCAATTCCATTTGTTTCTCCTGCCACAGTCTCTCTGCTGATTCTAGTTCCAAACGTTTGGCCTCCAGCTCAAGTCTCTTTAACTCCAGATGGATATTTAAGTCCTCTGAAGAAAAGTTGAACTGTCCATTTTGTGAGAGCTGTACAACCCCAAGGCCAGTCTGGTTGTCTTCCCGGTGGCTGGTCTGTGCTGCAACTGTAGTTAAGGCTGCAATAATTTCTGCTTTAGTCAGGTTGGCACACACCAGTCCTTTAGCTTGGCACATCTCAGCCAACTGGCTGCTTGTCAGCTTGCCATAATCCTCTGCTGACGTCCATGCCTGCTCTCCCTGACTAGCTGAGCTAAAACAAATAATTAAAACTGTTGTGATATGAATCTCTGAATGTCTACCATGTGGCTGCTTCAGAGTGCAAACACCTTTTTTAGTGACCACTGTCTACAGGCTACAGGAGCTTAATATCCACACCAATGAATCCCATTATGTGATGTGGTGATCCCACCACTGTTCACCAATAAATATTTGATGACCCACCACAGGACCAGTAATCAAGGAGCCTCAATCCTCATCACTGGCACTTGTGAGGGGACCTTCACTGTGAGGATAACAAGTATAAACACAGTATTTCCAGATGCAGCTCTCTGCATCAAGTGCAGTTTCCATTAAGAGCACACAGAGACCACAGTCAGTCCAGGGCTGGTTTCTTCCTCTTTCTCCAGATCCCCAATAAAACTCTCCACTGGCACAGCTATAGAGTGACCAAGCCAGGACCTCCAGCACCCTCTCTGTCCAACCAGTGCTTCTTGTCCCTGCCCAAGTAGCTGACACACACTGTTTGGGTTTTGATTTTCACACACACACACACACACACACACACACACACACACACACACACACACACACACACCTGGGAAAGGCTGGCACAGGTTTAGTAGCTATGCCCCCTTCTGCCCAGACTATAAGGTAGTTTCCACTGCCACCAGTCACTCCTGTCAGCTACCTTAAAGGACAACAATGGGATTATGTTATTAAATGCTCAATGTCTTTGTGCTTTTTCTTCCTGTTTACTGTCCCTGCTATGAATAAACAATAACACAGCATTTAAAATATTAAATATCGACTGTTTCTTTCTACTAGAACAGTACCTTACTGTACTGTGGTAGATTCACTTTCAAAAAACTTTTATCTCACCCTGGAAAAGCTTGCTGTAGTCTCCAATTTACTGATGTCATCAAGGCCAATGAATTCAGGTAGTTTTCTGGCCAGTTGCCTCCCCAAACTGACATCACCTTGGCTGTCCTAAAACCCACCCATACTGTGATATCACAGGTCCCTGGTTCTTCCCCTACCCATACAGAAAGTAAAGGTTAGAACAAGCAAACAGTACGAGTCAAGTCTCCTATTGTGAGCTGTCATTCACATCAGGTAACAATTCAAATTACCCATAGCACTTTGACAGCTAGGGAAGTTAGTTGTGAAGGGGGATGGGAGATGAATCAAAGTAGTACAATTCAGGCTTCACAAAAGACTGCAGTTTAGCCTTTATAAAAAGAAGCAGCAGTAAAATCACTTTGAAGGTCTGTTCTGTGGCATTTGCACTGCTTGAGATTTAAATAGTCATGGAACAACATGAAATGTTACTTTAAATTAACTCACTGTCACTGTTATGTTGAAGAAAGTAGCTGCTGGCTCACTCGAATAAGGGGTCAAATGAAGGTCTTCTTATTATGTAAATGTAGAGTTTAATAAACACCAACCACAAGAAAAACGTACACTTTTACAATATTTGTTAAGCGGTTTCATCTGCTTATCATAGACTTCATCAGAACAGCTGATCAGTACGCTTAGCAATCCATTTAAAAACTTTTTGGCGCCAATCTGATCACCATTTTTAAAGAGCCCTTACACCATTATACTCTATGTACAAAATTATAAAATATATGAATCTATAATAGCTGTAAACCCAAGATCACTTAATTATAATACATTTCACAAACAATCCAAGCTAAAATATATTATTAAAACCATATTTTTCTATGTGACAACTAATATAAATTTCAAACACTTATATTAAAAAATGTATATATAAAATTATAAATTATATTGCTAATAAAAGAAAGGGCTTTATAGAAATAGATTCATTAATACCCAGTTCCCTGGTTGAATCTGTTAATATTTGCCACGTACTTTCTTTTTTACTTAAAAGTGCCTTAAAATTACCTCCTCTGTTGGATGTAACAATTTTGTCTATAATAGCAAATTTAAAACTATGTTGTTCACCATTCTTTTCAATATGCCTACATAGCGGATTTTTATGATCATGTACCTTAATTCTGTACATATGCTCATACATTCTTCTCTTAAATTGTCTCTCAGTTTTGCCTATATAGTAGGCTGAGCATAATGTACAGCTAGCCAGATAAATAATATTTTTACTATTACAATTCCCCTTTCTAAATCTAATATAAGTCTTATTTGTATCTTGTAGTCTAATTCCATAATTTTCATTAATCAAACAACACTGATTACATGCTCCACATTTAGTAGTAGCTTTGCTGTCATAGGTTTGTAAATCATTCTTATTGTTCCCTATTTTCAACAACCTCTTAATATTCATGCCCATTTTGTACACAAAACATGGTTTCTCACCTAGTATATCTTTGATCTCCTCTGCAACTATTAAATTGTTCCAGTATCTATAAATGATATCCATTACATTTTTCACATGGGGAGAATATGTTAATGTGCAAACTCTATTTATGGGTGTGTTCTTCAATTTTCCTTCATTCTGTTTGATATTATCTTGTCCAGTTCCTAAGACAGGTATGTACTTTTTGCTCCATTTTTTAATAACATATTGTGAAATATCCTTAAGCATCCCCTCAGGGTAGCATCTGTTCCTGAACATTGACGTTATAAATTCAATTTCTTCAACCATCGTGTTATAATCTGAGGACATTCTGGCGGCTCTTATGCATTGTCTCTTGAAAATATTTTTTAACATATGTCGTGGATGTTGACTAGTAAATTCCGTATATCCATTTGTGAAGGTTTTCTTTCTATAAATCTCTGATTGAAACCCCTTCTCTGCATGTCTGATAAATGTGTCCAAATATGGAATCCCATCATAACTTACATTATAAGTGAATTTTAAAAAACTACTAGAATTATTCAAATAATTTATAAATTCATCTATCATATTTTAGGACCCTTCCAAAAGACAAACATATCATCAAGAAATCTTATATAATAAGAAATATATTTGAAATACTTGCTCGTAAATAAATATGTACTCTCCCACTCTAGCATAACCATATTAACAAAAATTGGGGCACATGATGCCCCCATGGCTACCCCCCTCTTTTGTTTATAATATTCACCTTTGAAATATATAAAGTTATTATCTAACACAATTCCCATCATATCTGTAATGAGATTTATACGGTCTCATGTCATACCTGAGTATTTTCTGAGACTACTACAAAAATCTTCCAGTCCCTGATCCTTGGGAATGCATGAAAAAAGATCCACTACATCAATAGTAATATATGTTAACTTATCTTCCCATTTGTCCGAGGTCAGTTGAACTAAAAATATCCAAGAATCCTTGATAAGGTGGCAAATGTTCTTATAGATGGGTTTAACCCAAGTATCTATAACATCACCAGTTTTGAATGTCTTGGACTTACTCACAGATATGATGGGACAAAAAGGGGGTTTATTAATGTTTTTATGCACCTTAGGTACGCCTATTGATGTAGTGATGTAGTGGATCTTTTTTCATGCATTCCCAAGGATCAGGGACTGGAAGATTTTTGTAATAGTCTCAAAAAATACTCAGGTATGACATGGGACCGTATAAATCTTATTACAGATATGATGGGAATTGTATTAGATAATAACTTTATATATTTCAAAGGTGAATATTATAAACAAAAGAGGGGGGTAGCCATGGGGGCATCATGTGCCCCAATTTTTGCTAATATGGTTATGCTAGAGTGGGAGAGTACATATTTATTTACGAGCAAGTATTTCAAATATATTTCTTATTATACAAGATTTCTGGATGATATGTTTGTCCTTTGGAAGGGTCCTGAAAATATGATAGATGAATTTATAAATTATTTGAATAATTCTAATAGTTTTTTGAAATTCACTTATAATGTAAGTTATGATGGGATTACATATTTGGACACATTTATCAGACATACAGAGAAGGGGTTTCAAACAGAGATTTATAGAAAGAAAACCTTCACAAATGGATATATGGAATTTACTAGTCAACACCCACGACATATGTTAAAAAATATTTTCAAGGGACAATGCATAAGAGCTGCCAGAATGTCCTCAGATTATAACACGATGGTTGAAGAAATTGAATTTATAATGTCAATGTTCAGGAACAGATGCTACCCTGAGGGGATGCATAAGGATGTTTCACAATATGTTATTAAAGAATGGGGCAAAAAGTACATACCCGTCTTAGGAACTGGACAAGATAATATCAAACAGAATGAAGGAAAATTGAAGAACACACCCATAAATAGAGTTTGCACATTAACATATTCTCCCCATGTGAAAAATGTAATGGATATTATTTATAGGTATTGGAACAATTTAATAGTTGCAGAGGAGATCAAAGATTTACTAGGTGAGAAACCATGTTTTGTGTACAAAATGGGCATGAATATTAAGAGGTTGTTGAAAATAGGGAACAATAAGAATGATTTATGAATTTATGACAGCAAAGCTACTACTAAATGTGGAGCATGTAATCAGTGTTGTTTGATTAATGAAAATGATGGAATTAGACTACAAGATACAAATAAGACTTATATTAGATTTAGAAAGGGGAATTGTAATAGTAAAAATATTATTTATTTGGCTAGCTGTACATTATGCTCAGCCTATTATATAGGCAAAACTGAGAGACAATTTAAGAGAAGAATGTATGAGCATATGTACAGAATTAAGGTACATGATCATAAAAATGCGCTATGTAGGTATATTGAAAAGAATGGTGAACAACATAGTTTTAAATTTGCTATTATAGACAAAATTGCTACATCCAACAGAGGAGGTAATTTTAAGGCACTTTTAAGTAAAAAAGAAAGTATGTGGCAAATATTAACAGATTCAACCAGGGAACCAGGTATTAATGAATCTATTTCTATAAAGCCCTTTCTTTTATTAGCAATATAATTTATAATTTTATATATACATTTTTTAATATAAGTGTTTGAAATTTATATTAGTTGTTACACAGAAAAGTATGATTTTAATAATATATTTTAGCTAGGATTGTTTGTGAAATGTATTATAATTAAGTGATCTTGGGTTTACAGCTATTATAGATTCATATATTTTATAATTTTGTACATAGAGTATAATGGTGTAAGGGCTCTTTAAAAATGGTGATCAGATTGGCGCCAAAAAGTTTTTAAATTGATTGCTAAGTGTACTGATCAGCTGTTCTGATGAAGTCTGCGATAAGCAGATGAAAGCGCTTAACAAATATTGTAAAAGTGTACGTTTTTCTTGTGGTTGGTGTTTATTAAACTCTACAGTTACATAATAAGAAGATCTTCATTTGACCCCTTATTCGAGTGAGCCAGCAGTTACTTTCTTTAACATAACAGTGACAGTGAGCTTACCGTCTTTTTTTGCATCATTGGTGTTGCGGTGCTACACTAGACAGATTACTTTAAATTAACTAACTGAAACAAAGCAGTGTATGCATGTAAAATCAATGCTGTGACAAGAGTGTTAGGAAGAAAGAGGCCTGTGTGATGTAATGTTTACAGACAAGTACTGCATTGTGGGATACCTAGAGGCAGACTAAACAATCAGAATTGCTTCAAGATGCCAGACTTCATGTGGTCAGACTCAGAAATTATGGATAGAAATATTTGAAAACCTGTAAATATTCCCAGAGTGGTGTTAAAATATAGGAAACGCTAAATCATGATGAAATAAACATTTTTTGAGTCTGTGGTTGCAGTTCTCCTTTAAGGCTCTTCCAAGGGTACCCAGTATACTGACTGATATTACTATTAATACAAATGGTAGTTTGATCAATAAGAATGCTATTAGAGTGGCCCACACAGTGTCACCAAATAAATATGCAAATACTCTCAGAACTTAAATATCTTTACAGAGATCAGCCACAATGAAAGGTTTAAATATATTTAATAATAAATAATAAAAGAACAGGACAATACTAAATATATATTCACAGTACCATCATAGTTCAAAATCAGAGGAAATATTTAACATAACATTGCAGTACAGGCTTACAGAAATAAAGAAAAACAAAATCTAAACTAATCTTTACTATATTCCTGACTGTATCTAAGAGAACTATACTATACCTTAGTAACTTATTATTAGAGCAAGGCAGATGATGTTGTGAATGGTTCTTGTTGTCAGGTCTAAGACATAATGCAGAATGCTCTGTCTCACTAAGAGACTTCTCAAAATAATATCTAAAATATTACTGCTGGGATAGCTTGCAGAATTACATTATTTCTGGTCATCTGACTTTTAGTTCCCAGGCCAAACCCCCATTGCTGAAGCTGGCAGTATTTAACATCTACTTGTAAAATACTCATACAGGGGCTTTTGCTCAGATGTTTGTCAGATGCTGGAAGTCATAAAACAATTACATTTCTTCATGCTTCCAAAGTAGCAGTTAGTTTACCATAAAGACAATACAGAAAGCTTTGTAGTACAGATTTTGTGTCTGCAGCTGCATTGAAACATCTTTATAGCATAACCTATAAAGTAATTTAATTTCAGCTATTTTTCTAATGTTTGTTGGACTGAAGTAAACCTCCTATATTCTAGTTTCCACTGTTAAAATATATAGATTTAAACAGTTACAATAGTGCATGTACATTTCTGGTCTCTTACAATAGGGCACACTGTGGATACATTTTAAACACAGCACTTTACAAATACATTTTCAATGCAAATATCTGTACAGAGCAGTTTGATATACACATGACATACAGTTATAATACATTTGTAAAATGGCATCTTTTATAAATTAGTTTGATATTCACAAATGACATATAATTATTTGCAAAATTCCAGATAGCTGTGCTAGCAATATCTCCTTTTGTCACACAGGGCATATTAAGGCATATGCTTTAGAGTCACCCACAACTACAAATTCTGAAAAAGGCAAGTATTTTCAGACTTTCTTATACTGTCATATTTCACAAATATAAGTATTACATTATAATGCCATTTTAACTAATTGGTTGTATTACTGTTCATCTCTGAAATCCTGTCTCTGATTCATTTCCAATGTACTCTTGATTCTTCTAATCAATTCTTGTACTCCTTTCCTTCTCTCCAACATATTCTGTTGAAAAATTTGAAAAGGTTTTACAGGTGCAGTCCCTCTGTGGTCTTTATTACAAGAACAAGAAGCAGAATCTCTTTCTGTTTCACAACTTACATTTTGTTGGACAAACTTTTATATTTCCTTAGCATGTACTTCATCAAAAAATAATTTTGTCCTTCCACGGAAGAATACTTTGAAGACAGCTAGGTACCACAGTTTAAATCTCACATCTGCGTCCTGACATTCCCCGAGTAGTGGAACAAATTTGCTCCTCTTCTGCCTGATGTACAGTGAGTAATCCGCAAACACTGCTCTTTCCCACTTTTAGTACTTTGTCCTTCTGCGACAGTTTTGTCAGAATCAACTCCTTCTGCTGGTAGGAATGCATCTTTACTAATAAAGGTCTAGGTTGTTTTCTGATAGGAGCATACACATGATGTGTCCATTCAACTAACAACTCCTGCCCTGGAATACCAGTCCAGTTGCTTATTTGTACTTTCATAAAATTAATGCAGACTGTTCTTTCCTGCTTCACTGGTATAGCCAAAATCTCAGGTTTTTCCTATGTGCTCTATCCTCTAATTCTATTTTTTTTTAAACATCTCTTCCTGAGCAGTCTCATATTCAGCCAGCCTTTAATTCATTTCGACCTCTGATTTTTGCAGCTTTATTATCTCATCTGAATATCTGTTTAAAGCTTCTTCCATTTTTTTCCAGCCTTTTGTTGTTTGTGTTGATGTACTCTATCAATGTTTTGTTTATTTTAACCAGGTCTGTATGCAGTTGTCTTATATCTTTCTGTAGGTTATTGGAAGTCATGTCTGAAAGTTGCACTGTTTTTTGCTGAACAGCTGCAGGACTTTCCCCAGACTGTTACTTCCTCACATTTGTAGGTGATTTTTCCAGGTCTTCTGTATTTCTTTATTCCTGGCATCCAGGCAGTGCACTAACTAGCCAGTTACTGAAATTTACCCATAAACACAAGTCTAGTGGCCTTCTCTGCTGAGTTTCTGTTTTCACACTGGGAGAACTAGAAATAAGCTGTTACTCAGTGTGCAGCCACCTTGAAAGTCCTCTTTGTTCAGATTTCTTGTGCTAACAGATTGAGAAGTATGAATACAGTATCAGTACAGTAGTGATATAAAAATGTGTGATTTTCTATTCACTGTATTTAACTGTCTACGCATTCTCTATTTAATTCACTTAAAACAGGTTCCTATTAATTTGACGAAACTTTAGCTTGTCAAACTACAAAAGATTGACAGGTAAAGATCGAAATGTCTAAACCGCGAACGATTAGCTAAGCAAAGTTTTTCCCTGGAAAGAATTTGCTTGGCCGTTACACAAAACAAAAACCTTTCAACCTACATTAAGCAGGGGTCTGTGCCCCCCACACCCCCCAACTAAATATACTAACTCTGAGATCACTCCACATCGAGGAAAGGGCAAATTCCCATTAACAACCAAGCAAATTCTTTCCCGAGAAAAAATTTGCTAAGCTGGCCGTTCGCTGTTTGGCTCTTTTCATCTTTTGTAGTTTGACAAGCTAAAGTTTCATCAAATTAATAGGGACCCTTTAAAACCACACATCTGATTTAATAAAGTCACAGAATAAATTAATAAAAAATTGCTAATAACAATACTGCTCGACTTATGATGTATACATTCTGATTAGATTTATATTATCTTCTTGTTTTAATAAGTTGAATGCAATCATACTACCTCTTTATGTGGCCTACACTATTTCTATATTATTACCCCTCACTGTATCACAAACACTGATTTAAAACAGGGATTTTATGTACCCTGGAACTTTTGATGGGCACATATCCCAAATATATCTGCACAGCTGAGGAACAGCTTCAGAAGTGTGGTGCCTTGAAAGAACTGTGAATATCCTTATGTGAAACAATATATTTTGATGACTTTCAACAGGCTACAAATGTATTGGCCATCAAGCTGATTTTAAAAGTAAGCTATACAAATATTTGTTTCTTTAACTTTCTGTGGACTAGCAGGCAAAATTAACTTCATGCCTCCATTTTGTTAACAAATCAAAGCAGCTCTGCCTTTGTATAACAGGGTAGTGTGCAAATTATTTGCACTATCATCATTTGAACCAGGTATACTTTAGATCAGCATTCCCTAAAATGTTTGATTGTCCAGTTTTACTTTCTCTTTCTTGTGATGTTGCTTCTGGAACATGTGTTGCTCTCCTTTATAGAAATTCTCTCCTGCCACAAACATGCTCTTATTTTTAGCAATAATGTGTCCTGCTTTCTGTCCTTATTCATTCTCGTCACCTCTTGTACTTTCTTGCCTTGCTTCAGCTTTATTTAGTATGCTCCACAAATGCAAGCATCCTATATGGATTTTGACCATCTGGTGCCCCATCATTTATGAACTTTACATTTATAGTAGTTCATGTTTTAGAATCCTTTTGAATCAACAGCTTTGAATTAATTCTCTGTACCTTGGTTACCTATTTTTGCAGAAGTTTTGGGTCATATGGTTCTAAGGTTACCTAACCCCTGCAGCGGTTCTGCACTGACAAGGCCTTGTCATTCTGTTTTAGTCTTGCATCATATGCTCCCCTTGTTCAGAAAGCTGCTACAAATTGTCTGCTTTGTGCTAAGGAGCCCTTCTTTTCTAAACAAGTTGGAGTAAAACATTTTTCTCTGGTTATGAAAATAAAACTATAGCACTTTTTGTGACGGTTAAGATATATTTGTGCTAGTGTTTTGCTGTCTACACACAAGGTAATTATTTTATTCATTTCACAGAAATCATACTTGTGTAGGCAAGACAGGAAGCAGTTTTGGCTTTTAAGCCTGTGTAATATCTCATCACATGCTGCCACCTGTAACAGTTCTTTCTGATAGCTCAGCCTTGGCTAAACGGTAGTTTCATCAAAGTCGCCTTCTTATCTGTCACAGGCAGCATATACCATGAAACAGCTTTTAACTTGCTAGAAGTTACAAAGGGTAAGGTAACTGCTACTGGCAAGAATGAATGCTGGAGAAAAAAGCATGAACACAGTGCAACTGAAGTAATAAAAAAAAATCCATATATTGAGGCAGTTACTGGTTATACTAAAATAGATTCCTCAATAAAAAAATAATAAATATTTATATCTGTATCTATATTTCTCTCTCTCTATCCCTATACATATATATATATATATATATATATATATATATATATATATATATATATATATATATATATGACACACACACACACACACACACACGCAAAATACATTTACAGTAAAAAACATTTTTCACCTTTATTGAAAATGTGGAATACAGATGGATAGTTTGCGGCTGGAGAATCTGAGCTTCCATCTCATAAAATCTGCTAGGTAAAGAGTACATCTCCCTTGGTCAGTGTTCTGGCCAGCATTCATATGATATCTTTTGATATTACCTGTATATCTTTAGATTTCTGTATGCATGAAAAAACAGATCCATCATTCTGTACCCTTAAATATGTGCCCAGTATTCTAGAAAAATGTCCTTTGATCACTTAGAAGTAATTTTAAATGAGCCCCATATATGTAAGTGTAGTTGTGGATGCCTATATACATAATTACAAAGATGTACTGTGTCAGCAGAATAAAAAGGTTGTTTAATGAAGTTAATGGAGAGTAAAACTGGGCCAGCATTTAACAGACAGGATATAGTTACAAGAGGCACTAATCTAATTAGTATTTTCATCCTTACTAACTCTATATTGGAAAATATTTGTAGATGGCTCTGGTGCTAATCTTTCTGTAAGAGTTTTAGAATCTATCCATTCTGAATTTCTGATGCTTGTTAAAGCCATTTTGCCACTATCAACTTGGCCATCTAGACACTGATGTTCTATTGACCCATTTCTTCCCTAGTTCTACCCAACATATATCTCACATCACCTATGGAGGGGTCCTGCTTTCAAGAAGGATTAGTATTTCAACAACCACACATTTCATTTAATTGGAATTTACAACTGACCTCTAGATAGGTATCATCCCATAGCTGATGAGGACTTTATCACTGTTGTTGTTATACAACCCTGGCTGTTGATGGCCAGATGGGTTTCATCCATACTTGGTGAGGGACCTTATCATTGTTGCTGTTGCACCCCTGCTTTTTCCTGCATATCATACATCCAGTGCATGCAGTACTTTTCTCACTGGTGTCTCCACAGCTTTAGTCCAATCATACATCATGCAGTCTTCTCACAGTCATAGCTAACAATTTGTGCAGCTGTGGTTAACCTTCTGGTCTCTTCCAGAAGGAGCTTTTATACTGACAACCTGACCATCCACCAGAGATAGAAGAGCTAGCCATCAGCCACTCAAGTCATATTCCTCCTGGATGGCTCCCTAGGTGCCAAATCTGCAGTCTGAACACTGATCACCTGTGTCATAGTCAGGACTACAATGTCTATGCCAGTGGAGAGGGATGCGCTGCTTTACATTTTGGTAGCATTGTACTACAAGCTGAAGAGGGCAGCCATATGTCCAGGCTGAGAACTTTTTCAGAAGTAATATATAACTGTCCCTTGCACCTACTTCATAAACAAAGATGAAGGATTTAGTCATAGTCTTCAACATGCTTGTTCTCAAACTGAGTGTAGTTCTGATATCAATTTACTGTAAAGATCAAGGAAGAAAGCCTAGCTCATCTTTTTAGTTCTTATTTGTATCCTGGTTTGGAGTCTTATGTACTGCTTGGATGAATGGTTTGGTCCAGCCCTGAAGAAAAGCAAACTGTAGTGATTTGATTGGGCCTGCCAGAGTCTACCCCTTGCTCATTTAGGTCACCCCCATCCCCTTGTCAAACCTCATGCATTCTAGAATACAAAATGTTTTAGGGCAGTTTTTGCATTACTTGAGGCATGAAGTGAATATGTATTCCAAGTCTGAGCTGAAGGGACATTCATCTTGAATTGTGCACTGCAACACAATTCTAGTATTATGATATTTTTCAAAACAGCCCTTTAATGTAGGCAGTAATTAATGCTTGTGTGGAAAGTGATTGTATATTCTGTGTGGGTGAACAAACTGAGCGATAGCTACTGCGAGTAAAAATGCACTGAACAGCAGCTGTGGTCATATGCCTTTATTAATGCTTCCATATGAATGTTTGCTTGGACAACAAATGGTGACAAGGATGGCTCACATGGGTAGTAGCCATCTACTACTGTGATGTGTCAGAAATTTAGAAAGGACATTTTTAGTAGAAGGTGAGAAGAAAACTCATGCTGACCAAAAATGGAGTAGAAAGAGGTCATGGTTGAGAAAAAAAGTTTATAAAATCCTCTATTTGACTCATGAAACTAGTGTACATAAAATATTTCTGGAGTGAAAGAAAGAAAGAAGAAAGAAATAAAAAAAAATCAACTGTTCTGAAGTTTATGCCTGCAAAAATGGGCGGTGCAGTGGTGCAGCGGTTAACATTGTCACCTCACAGCAAGAAGTTCTCTGGTTCGATTCTCGGCTGGGGTGCCTTCTGTGTGGAGTTTGCATGTTCTCCCTGTGTTCGCGTGGGTTTCCTCTTGGTACTCCAGTTTCCTCCCACATTCTAAAGACATGCATCTGGAGCATTTCTCCCCGAGCCTCCGCTGAAAACAGGTTCTGCGGAACCTAGTCGGACTTTCCCGGTCAACAAATGTTAAATAAATAAAAATAAATAAAATAGAAGAAGAGTGAATCTGTAGTTAAAGTAAGTTTGTCACATACTTGCAGTCTTCATTTTACAAAGTATTTGCTAAAACTTCCAGAGCCTATAACTCCTACGGTGATACACATTCAAAAATTGTATAAGCCAGATTCGGAAAAGACTGCCATCTGAAATTACTGGCCTGGGTTCTGTTAATTGTTTTAAAAGGAAACTATATAAGCACAGAACAAATTATTTGCAACTACTTTAAAGTGAGTTAAACTGCAGGCTTTCTATTACAATATATGTGAATGTCACTTCACTGTTCACTTCATACAGCATTAAAAGATCTATTACTTAGTCTTTTATCTACGCAGTTCATATAATTATTCAATAAGCCAGATTCAGAAAACTTTGCTTCATCGCTCTAAGTTAATTTACATGATGAATAGTCAAGTACAGCTTTATGCTATTACTCAAATCTCTCAAATCCAGACTCACATCATCATACAATGCTGCTGGAGCTGATGTTATCCTAGCACTAAGGTTTCTGGAGTGGTTTTATTTAAAGCAGAAGACAAATAAGAAAGGCTGCCTTTTTTATACTTTTGAAGTGATGCCTGTGACAAAACGAGATACTGCCAGCACAGCTAGCTGGAATTTTCTAAATAATGATATGTCATTGGTGAATATTGAAATTATTTATATAAGATGCTTGTGTTACAAATGTATTAGAACTTTATGTCATGTGTATATCAAACTGCTCTGCACAGCTGTTTGTGTTGAAAAGGTATTTTGTAAAGTGCTGTGCTTAAAATGTATCCACAGTGTGCCATACTGGAAGAGAACAGAAATGTACATGCACTATTGTAACTGTTAGAATGCATATATCAACAGAGGAAACTGGAGGGTTAACTTTAGTCCAGCAAACTTTAGAAAAATATCTGAAATTAAATTACTTTATAGGCTACGCAATAAACAAAGCTATCTCTCAGATTTTCAATGCAGCTACAGATACAGTGTCTGTACTAGAAAGCTTTCTGTATTGTCCTTGGAGTGATTTAATTAATACTTTTGAAGCATGAAGGAATGCAATTATTTTATGACTTCCAGTATCGGCCAAAGATCTGAGGAAAAGCCCTTGTCTGTATATTTTTACAGGTAGATGCTAAATGCTGCCAGCTTCTAGCAATGGGGGTTTTGGCCTGGGAACTAGAAGTCAGATAACCAGAAATGATGGTATTTTGCTATCCCAGCAGTAATATTTTAGATATTAATTTGAGAAGTCTCTTAGTGAGAAAGAGCATTCTGCATTCTGTCTTGGACCTGTCAGCAACTAGAAGATCCATTCACCACATCTGCCTTCCTTTATAAGTAAATTCTTAGGTTATAGTATAATTCTCTTAGATTCAGTCAGGAATAAAGTGAAGCTTAGTTTAGATATTTTTCTTTATTTATATGAGACTGTCTTGCAATATTGTTTTAAATATTTGCTGTAGTTTTGATCTCTGATGTCACTGTGAATATATATATATATATATATATATATATATATATATATATATATATAGTACTGTCTTGTTCTTTTATTATTCATTATCGAATATATTCTAACTTTTCATTGTGACTGATCTCTGTAGAGATATTTAAGTTTTGAGACTACTTGCATATTTATTTGGTGACACTGTGTGGGCTACTCCTAACAGCCATGCTCTTTGTCAAACTACCATTTGTATTAGTATTAATATTACACATTAAGACTGGACATCCTTTGTTAAGGGCCCTAAAGTAACTGATAAGGAGTGACTGGTGGCAGTGACAACTACCTTATCATCTGGACAGAAGGGGGCATAGCTAGTAAACCTGTGCCAACCTTTCCCAGGTATGTGTGTAAATCAAACCTCAATGAGTGTGCATGTGTCAGCTACTTGGGCAGAGACACAAAGCACTGGTTGGACAGAGAGGGTTCTGGAGGTCTTGGCTTGGTCACTCAGCTGAGATCTCAATTCTATGTTTGTGTCCCTGTTATCCTCTCAGTGAATGTCCCCTACTGTTGCTAGTGGTGAGGACTGATGATCCTTGATTACTGGTACAGTGGAGGGTCATCACATTTGGTGGCAGTGGTGGGATATCCACATCACATTTTCTTGGCAGTGGTGGGATCACCTCATCACATATTGGGATTCAGTGGTGTGGATATTGAACTCCTAGCCTGTAAACAGTGGTCACTGCCTGTAAACAGTGGTCACTAAAGAAGGTGTTTGTACTTTCAAGCAGCCACATGGTAGAGATTCAGAGTTTCATATCATAATAGCATTATTTATTTTTTGTTAGCTTAATTAGTCAGGGAGAGTAGGCAGGATATCAGCAGAGGATTATGGCAAGCTGACAATGAGTCAGTTGGCTGAGATGTACAAAGCCAAAGGACTAGTGCATGCCAACCTGACTAAAGCAGAAATTATTGCAGCCTAAGTCACACCTGAATCACAAACCAGCAACCAGGAAGACAGCCAGATTGGCATTGGGGATGTACAACTCTCAGAAAATGGACAGTTCAATTTTGCCTCAGAGGAATTAAAAAATCCATCTGGAGTTAAAGCGACTTGAACTGGTGGCCAAATGTTTGGAAATAGAATCAGCAGAGAGACTGATACATCTGGAAGTTACAAATACCTTTGACTATGGTTCACCTTGACTGGGAGAGTAGACAAAAAAGCAAGCAAGTAGGTGTGTTTGAGGACATCCCTGCAGATATCCTGATGGGGAATGTACCTTGTGTGCATGCAGTTACATGCAGTCAGGCTTGGAGACAAGCATTTGGGTCTGGTACACTGGAGGAGACCCAGACAGATTGCACACTTGAAGCCAAGACTGGTGAGGTGGCTATTTCAGGAAGGGAGCTACCTTGTAGCAGTGAGACTGAAGGTGAGCCACAGCTGCTGGTGGGTACTGATGTTCCCTTGGACAGAGTGACTGCAAGGGCAGAGGTGAGTAGTAGTACCCAGGCTGACAGTGAGGCACTGCTGTCAGAGGGTACCAGACTTCCTGTGGAAGGGGAGCCGGGAAGGGTTACAAGGAGAGAGATGAGACAGGCTCAGCTCTTAGATCCTACATTGCAAGGCTTGAGGGAGGTAGCCAGGGAGCAACCTGATCTCAAGAAAAAGGGGAATTTGTATACTGGGACAAAGGGTTACTGTATAGAGAGTGGACCCCTGAGGGAGGGCTAGAAGGTGAGGTAATACAGCAGTTGGTAGCACCCAGAGCCTATCACGTGGCACTTCTAGCCATAGCCCATGATACTACCTTTGCAGGTCACATGGGCATAAAGCATAGAAAGAGACATATTATACAGAACCTTTATTGGCCTGGGATTTCCAAGGAAGTAACAGGGTACTGCAGGACATGTGAGCAGTGCATAAAGTAGGCAAGGTGAGAGACAATGTTAAAGCTCCTTTGGTGCCTTTGCCTGTGATTGAGGAGCCATTTCAGGGAATAGCTATGGATATTTTGGGGCCTCTGACTAACCCTAGTTCCACAGGGAAGAAGTATAACCTAGTGGTCGTAGATTATGCTACTAGATACACTGACACAGTGGCTCTGTCCTCCATTGAGGCAGAAAAGGTAGAAATTTTTTTGTTAGAGATTGTCAGCAGGGTAGGTGTCCCAAAAGATATACTGACTGACAGAGGTGCCAATTTCATGCCAGACCTGCTGGCTTGTCTGTGGAAGTGCTGTGGGTTGAAGCACCTAAAGACCACTCTCCTACCACCCCCAAACTAGTGGTCTTGTGGAGAGGTTAAACTCTACACTAAAGGCCATGCTATGGACATTTGCAGACCAGTTTAAGAGGGAGTGGGACAAATATTTGCCCCATCTGTTTGCTTACAGAGAGGTGCCTCAGGAATCCACAGGTTTTATACCCTTTGAGTTGCTATATGGCCATAGAGTGAGGAGACCTCTACATTTGATTTGCAATGAGTGGGAGGTTGAGTGTGAATCCCACAAGGAGTCTGTTGTGGCATATGTCCTAAACCTCAGGAAAAGGCTCAGGGAACTCATGGGCTTGACCCAGGAGAACCTGGCAGAAGCCCAGTGGCAGAAAAAGGTCTGGTATGACAGAATTTCTCAAGCTAGACAGAATGCTGTGGGGAAGCAGGTTATGGTTCTCATTCCTGTCAGACACAATAAGCTGCAGGCAGCTTGGGAGGGACCCTTCAAAGTGGTAAGGAAGGTCAGTAATATAACTGCATGGTAGAACTGCTAGGAAGGAGACAGGGGCACAAACTGTACCATGCTGACATGATGAAATTTTACCATGATAGAGCGGCCGTTGTGCTGAATATTTGCAGTGGATGGCAGAAGGAGTATGAAGGGGATCTGGTGACTGATCTCCTCAGTGAGGCTCGGACTGACACCTCAATGGAAGGGGTAGTAATGTCCCAGTGGCTATCCCCTACCCAGGTAAGAGAAATCTTAGCAGTGTTACAGGAGTTTGAGGGCATGTTCACTGGGAAACCAGGGTGTACCCACCTGATGCAACACCATGTGGATCTAGGACCCCAAAGGCCTATTAAGCAGGCCCCTTATAGGGTGCCTGAGAGAGTCAAACAGACTTTGAGGGAGGAAATACAGGAAATGTTGGAAATGGGAGTAATCCAGAAGTCCAGCAATCCCTGGGTCTCCCCAGTGGTACTGGTACCAAAGAAGGATGGCAGCCCCATATTCTGTGTGGTCTACAGGAAACTAAACAGTCACACAGAGTCAGATACTCATCCCATGACTAGGACAGATGACGTCCTAGAGCAGCTGAGAGGGATAAGTATCTTACCACTATTGATCTTGCCAAGGGCTACTGGCAGGTTGCCTTGATTCCCAGTGCTAGAGAGAGGTCAGCCTTTGTGACTCCTTTCAGTTTGTATGAGTTCATGAAATGCCCTTTGGTTTGAAAAATGTCCCAGCAACCTTCAAGAGGCTGGCATATCGTATCCTAGCAGAAGCAGGAGGTTTTAATCTTGCTTACCTGGATGATATTGCTATCTAGAGCTATTCCTGGCAAGAGCACCTTCAACATGTCATGGAGGTGCTGGGCAAACTACAGAGGGCAGGGTTGACCATTAAGTCCAGTAAGTGTCAAGAGGGTATGGCAGAGGTCTCCTACCTGGCACATAGAGTGGGGAGTGGTAGATCAAGCCAGAACCTGCCAAAGTTGAAGCCATTCAGGCATAGCCTGCCCCTGCTACCAAAAAGCAGGTGAGGGCATTCTTAGGGACAGCAGGGTTCTACAGAAAATTTTTCCCCAGTTATAGTACCATAGCTGCTCCCCTCACAGACCTGACAATGAAAAACAGGCCAGATAAGGTAGTGTGGACCCCAGCATGTGAGCAGGCATTCCAGAAGCTTAAGGGAGTTTTGGGAGGACCCCCTGTGTTAGCCAGTCCATATTATAGCAAATAATTTGTTGTGTAGGTGAATGCTTCAAACCATAGGGTGGAGGCTGTACTCAGCCAGGTTTCCTCAGAGGGAGAAGAGCACCCAGTGTGCATTCTGTCTTGGACCTGACAACAGCTAGAAGATCCATTCACCACATCTGCCTTGCTCTATTAGTAAGTTCTTAGGTTATAGTATAATTTTCTTAGATTCATTCAGGAATATAGTGAAGCTTAGTTTAGATATTTTTATTTATTTATTTATTTATTTGAGACTGTCCTGCAATGTTGTTTTAAATATTTCCTGTGGTTTTCAAAGCTGATTTTACTGAAAATATATATTTAACATGGTCTTGTTTTTTATTATTTATTATTAAACATATTTAAACCTTTCATTGTGGCTGATCTGTATAGAAATATTTAAGTTTTGAGAGTACTTGCATATTTATTTGATGACACTGTGTGTGCCACTGCTAACAGCTTTGCTCTTGGTCAAACTACCATTTGTATTAGTATTAATATTACACAGTAAGATTGGACAAACTTTGTTAAGGGCCCTAAAGTGTCTGATAAGGAGTGACTGGTGGCAGTGATAACTACCTTATAGTCTGGACAGAAGAGGGCATAGCTAGTAAATTTGTGTCAGTCTTTCCCTGGTGTGTGTGTGTGTGTGTGTGTGTGTGTGTGTGTGTCTGTCTGTGTGCGTGTGTGTGTGTGTGTGTGTGTGTGTGTGTGTGTGTAAATCAAACCTCAAAGAATGTGTGTGTCAGGTACTTGGCAGGGGCATGGAACACTGGTTGGGCAGAGGTGCTGGAGGTTTTGGTTTGGTCACTCAGCTGACCTCTCAACTCTATAGCTGTGTCAGTGGGGAGTCTTAATGGGGATCTGGAAAAAGAGGGAGAAACCAGCCCAAACTGACTGTGGTATCTGTGTGCTCCTAAGGGAAATTGCACTTGATGCAGAGAGCTGTATCTGGAAAGTGTGTGTGTGTGTGTGTGTGTGTGTGTGTGTGTGTGTGTGTGTGTGTGTGTGTGTGTGTGTGTGTGAGTGTGTGTGTCTGTGTGTGTGTGTGTCTATGTTGCTCTCAGTGAACATCCCCCACTGTTGACAGTGGTGTGGTCCGAGGCTCCTCGACTACTGGTTCAGTGGAGGGTTGTCACAATGTCAAATAACATGGTCAGCCATTGTATGCCCTAATCACTATATAATGAAGAGCTGTGTATGATAATGAGGCAAAACAAGATGGAAGAATGATTCAAAAACATTTAAATACCAAACAACAGAGCTGTGTCCACATCATATTTGAACTTGGCTATATGGCTATGTTCAGAAGTAGTACATTGCATGATTATGTTAGTAAATGTGTACCTATAGGAGGCTCTTTTTGTTGCTGGTTGAGCCAGATTATGGTCAAATGGGCCCTAGGCAGGGTAACTTTTCAATGTGCATCCTATATTCTTCTTTACATCTACAGTAATTACAGATATTTGGATGTAATTTAAAATTTTTGTTTCAAATATTATGGCACAAACACTGATGGCTATTTGCTATACAAAACAAAAAAATCTCACATTGAAAACAGACCTTGCATGAGCAACAGTAAAGTCCTCTGCCCTTGAAACTCACATACATTGAAACACATTAATTGAAAATGCATCTGGCCAGTGGCGCATTAAGTGTAGTAGGGCTGTTTTCAATCAATGGGCCCCCCGAACATTTTTGGGACCAATCATAAATGCATGTGCTCTTTGATCCATCTTCCTGATTGTATTAAATTATATTCCTTGTTTAATACAAAAACAATTGTTATGGTATGTTTTAAATTTCTAGTTTCGAACATTTTTTCCAGGAAGCAGTGAAACAAAATGTATGAACCAATGATGATAAAACTACTCATTTCAGAACATTTGAACCATAAAATGCCTTCCAAACTGATATCAGTATAATCCACCAATATTAGTCAATATGTACAATCTCTGCAGAAGGAAAAATCATCACATTAAAAAGAACTACTACTAATGCAGAAGGTACTGCTGGGAAACAACTTTGCATTTCAGTGCTCCATCTACAAACGTAATGCCAGCTGCCCTTGAAGAATAAATTGTCCATGTTACATTAAAGAAATTGGTGTGCTGGTGGTATTGTCATAACATTTCCTGAACTAGATCAAAAATGCAATAGGGAATAGCTGGTAAACAATGACAACAGGTTCATAGTTACTAGGCATCTCATTAACAGGATGACACCCTCATGAGTGCGGTACCCCCATTAAGCTGCATTGCAGTGTCACCAGTCGATCTACCTGGTGTGGGAATAGAACCCACAGCATTCTGCACGAATGCATGTTTGCTACCTAATTATGAACCACAAAACTAAGAAACTCTATGACTGACATTGACAGACAGTAATCCTCAATGATTTACAAAGAAAAGAAAAATGAAGAGACCTGGGAGTTGGTGTGGAGGTTTGAGTTTCTTGCCTCTCAATAATTAAGCTTCAGAGTTTGACTGCAAGCAAAGTCACTTAACTAGACAATACTACTAACAGGGGTATTATACACATGTACACACACATTTTCATGGAATGATAATTGGCTGCCTGTGATGGCATCTTATACTGGAAATCGGTCTCCTGCCATGCCATTTTCTCTGCAAACTACCAATCTATCTGCTTCTTAGAGGACTCTTCTCTGCAAAATGAATCTGCTGTTTCACTGTATACTTTTTGTGCTGAGATATACATGTAGGTGTATGCTTTTACTCAAATCTGTCATGTCCAGACATATGTTATTGTGTTATTGCATGAATCTCCTGGAGCCGACATCATCCTAGCACTGATGTTTCTGGGGATGTTTTATTTAAAGCGGGCAGAAGGCAGATTATTTAAAGTAAAGTGATGGAAAGGCAGATTATTTTTGAAGTGAAGCCAACCCCCCCCCCCCCCCCCCAGGCAGCTAAGCTCAAGGCAGCCACATAGCTCGCCTAGTGCTGGATTTGACTGTGGCTGCTGGTAAGCCCGATGAAGTACAACATCTTCCCTAGACAAGAAAAAAATAAAACATGATAAATATATATGCAAAAATAGTGTGTGTGTGTGTAATATATATATATATATATATATATATATATATATATATATATATATATATATGTGTGTGTGTGTGTGTGTGTGTGTGTGTGTATAGATCAAAGTACCAGAATATCGAAGACAGATTCATTGTGATGACATCTTCATATCATCGAACTCCTGTAAGAGAGAAAACAAACCCTGGAAAAAGAACTACTTGGCCACCATGGTCCACTTTGCCCTTTCCCCACTGAAGTGCGATCTCGGAGTCAGTGTACTTAGTTAGGGGGTGTGTGTGGGGGTGCAGCCCCCACATCGGGGGCTGTGGGGAGGTGAGTCCCACAATTTGGTGGGTTTTACTTACTTCCTTCTTTGTTTTTTATTCCAGTGGCCAAGTGGTTCTTTTCCCAGGGATAGTTTTCGGAGTTCTGGGTGTTCGACATTTTAAAGTTTTGCTGATGTCGTCTCGATGATATCGTGTTTGCTGATGTGGTCTTTCAATACTTTGAAGTAGACCCATGTATGTGTGTGTGTGTGTGTGTGTGTGTGTGTGTGTGTGTGTGTATATATATATATATATATAGCTGTGTGTGTGTGTGTGTGTGTGTGTGTGTGTGTGTGTGTGTGTGTGCGTGCGTGTGTGTGTGTGTGTGTGTGTGTGTGTGTGTGTGTGTGTGTGTGTGTGTGTGTGTGTGTGTGTGTGTGTGTGTGTGTGAGTGAGTGAGTGAGAAGAAATATTATCATTGTGTGGAAAACCAGCACCAGCTTGAGCATGCCGCCAGGCAAACCAACTAACAATGTGCAAAGAACAGTGCATAGGTATCATCATCTGCACAAATGAGGAAGGGAGATGGTTCTTCAATGAAGTGTACTGGATGAACCACAACCCTGGCTAGAAGTCTGTGCTCTAAAACTTCTAAGTTAGTATGATGAGTCTCCTTGCTGTCTTAATGCAAATTCACCCCTGTAGGTTTGATGATTGTGCTAATTATGGAATAGCTCATTATTGGTTTTGAATCGCTTAATTTGAAGGATGAGCTCACCTGGTAAACACTGTGGAGATTTCTACATAATGCCATTCACACGCTTGAGTACCTGCAAGCAACCTATCATTTTAGGGAGTGAGGTAATTGTCAGGTCATATGTAATTATCTGTAGCTGCATAATGTAGAACATGTATTCTCAACAACATGTATGGTAATGGAAGGCAGCTGTTTTTGCATCCATAACATTACAGTACTTATATTTTCAGATGATTCCATCCATCATATAAATGAGATAACCATTGATGCCCATCACTGTTTGGCATATGAGACACATGAGAACTGTTTTGAGTGGTCCTTGTTTACCATTTTCTCTAAGATTCTTCAAAGAGAGACATAAAGGTTGAAGAAGGGGAGGATATTGCTCCTTTTAGAACAGACAGGTAGCATAAGGAGAAGTCCAAGATTTTTTTGGACATTCTGCATAAGGATTATAGCTGAAAGCTCCTCCAACCTAGCATAATTTGACCAAGGCTCTCACCCATGCTACTAGCATCCCAGGCAAGGTGGAATAGTGCTGTTACCATTACAGTTATATGAAGTGTTCAATCCTGACTTCCTTTGCCAATGGGAGGGAGATAAGGGCAGTCACCACGTCTGTACTGTAAGTATAACTTATTTTAGATATCAAAATAACTTGCCTCTGCATGGCATCCATAGATTTCACATTATGCCCTTTTTATGTCTCTAGCCTCTGAAGAGATTGAAAGGAAAATGTCGATGCACAGGAGCAGACTGGAGCATCCAAGAGAATACCAGGGTGAGTATACATGTTGTCATGAAAATTTCTGGGTTTTAATAGTAATGGTAGTAGGTATTAAAAAAATAATATAGAACTTTCATGCAACAGTGTCATATCTGTCATTACTGTTAAACAAGATAGGATACCAAACGTGAAAAACCAACAAAACCAAGCCGTGAACGACTCAAGGCAGTCAAAGAAATTTATTTAAGCGCTTTTCATCAGCCCAGTAAGCTGACTTCTTCAGAAAACTATCTGTCATTACTGGCATAGCTCAAAGGTATTAGTATGACTCTGCAAAGTTAGAAGTGTGTTTCTGCATGCCTCCTCTTTTTTTAATTTCTCCAAATCTTTTGGGTTTCTAATACCATGACAGGAATGGACCCCATTCCCAAGTCAAAGTAAGATTAAAGTTCATGAAATTAGTATTGTTTCACTCTTTGATGTCAGCTAGAAGTGCTCTTCACAGCACCCACAATGTGCCCAGTAATGACTCCTTCTGCAATTCATATGGTGTTATATGTATTGGTAGCATATCTAAATATGATTGTAGACTATTTTTATACGGCCCATTGCTGCTACTACTATTGGAACTATCTGGGTATCTTTCTTCCACATTGCTCTCATTTCTGCTTGCAAATCCTGATATTTTATGACTTTGGGTCTCTCTGTACACAGGACACTATAGTCATTGGGTGTGGTGATTTCAATGATGAATGCTACTTTTGTCTTCTTTTCTTGGACCACTATAGCCGGTTTTCTAGCATCTATCTTTTGAACTGTTGGTAATGGATGATGATTCCATGTGATGTAGACTTCATCATTTTCTGTGATGCTTTGTGGCTCATGTAAGCCACTTCAATGCCATAATGTCTGCACAACCCCTAGTGCAACAGTCTCGCACATTGTTATGCCTTTCAGTATACAGTGCTTCTTTCATTAGTATGTCACAACCAGTAAGGAGGTATGCAACCATTTCCAATTCTGTTTTACAAAACCTATATTTGTCTGTTTTGCCCACATATTCAATGGACTTTGTAAACCAACATGTACGTAGCCCACTGTCTTGTACCACCAATATTAACCTTTCATCTCTTGGTTTGAATTCATCTCTCCTTAACCATTCCTGCATTCATTCCTGATCAACATGAGGTTCTTCCAGAAGTTTTCTATACTTGCAACTATATTTAAGCATTTTCCACATTTCTTGCCTTCTCATTTGGTCCTTCACCTTATATTGTTTCCTTTTTTTTGGCACATTCAGTTGCTGCCCATTTTTTATCCACTTGTGATTTGATTTCTATTCCTGCTTCCTATCCTAAGCAGGGTACTCATCTTAGATTTATTCTCCTCATGTTTCAAAACTTTCACTACATTTGGGTCTTGTGATGTCAGCAGATATGTATTGCATCCCATGATTGCAGATCTGTACATGTAATCACTTTCAAGGAGGCCCATCCCTCCTTCAGGATGGGGACTATATAATCTTGGTATGCACTGAATTTTTTAAT
The DNA here is from genome assembly GCF_019279795.1 of Protopterus annectens. Taxonomy (NCBI): domain Eukaryota; kingdom Metazoa; phylum Chordata; order Ceratodontiformes; family Protopteridae; genus Protopterus; species Protopterus annectens. Next base: position 973,241,751 of record NC_056744.1, read on the forward strand.
TCATTTGGTGAGCATGAAGCATCCATCTTGTTTTCTTATCTAATCTATCTAACATGTTTTGGGGGCCAGTCAATCACTCCAAAACTGTAAGTTAGGACAGGAAGAGCAAATTGATTTATAGCTTGGATTTTGTTCCTAGATGTCAGTGTTGTTTTCAGGATTAATTTAAGTCTTCTAAAATACTCCTCACTAAGTTTTATTCACATTTATTCATGTTTTATTGTTGATCCTTCATCAATTCCCAAATATTTATACTCTTGCTTAAGCTCAAGTTCTTTTATATTACATTCTTGTCCCAAACTGATGTTTTCTTGGTGCTGAAGTTTTTCTGCTTTTAAAGGTTGCTTTTGCACATTTATTAAGACCAAATGACATTCTTATATCATCTGAAAAAGTTTTGTCAACTTGCAGTTGTACTTTTAGTTCCTCATCTGATGAGCTATACAGTTTCAAATCACCAACAAAGAGAAGATGAGAAGTCTTTACACTTTTTTGTTTTCTAGCAGCCAAATTATAGCCATGGCCTAAGCTATTAAGTTAAGTAGACAGATTAATGGGTTAAGCGCAAGGCAGAATAGGATTGGTGACAGAGTCGCCCTGGAATATCCCCCTTTGAATTTTTATCCCTGGAATAATAATATGTCCTTTATCATGGCTTAATTGCAAAGTGGTCTGCCACTGTTTCATGGTCACTGTAATGTAGTTGATCAGTGTAGGGTGTATCTTGTAAATTTTTAAGCACTCTTTTATCCATGAACGTGGCATACTATCAAATGCTTTTTTTTAGGGTCAGTCCATGCCATACTTAAATTCCACCCCTTTTTACAGTTCTAGTTTTGTTCTATTGCCATAAATGAGTTTTCTTCTAAATGACACTACACTCCATCGGCATCAATTCCAGTGTATAGTTTATAAGTTGTCGGAAGGCAAGTTACTGGTCTATAATTTTTAGGGTAGCTTGCAGGTTCATTGCTAGGTAGGAATATTGTTTTTCTTGTTGTTAGCCAGGTTGGTGTCTGTTCGGGGTGTGCATATAAATAGTTCTTACTCATGGCTAAATCTTCATACAAAGATGTTAATACTTTTAACCAGAAGTTAGGTACTGCATTTGTGTCTGAGGTTTTCCAATTTGAGGCTTTTCTTAACTTTGTTTCAATATCTCTGGCTGTTACTTCATCCCATTTCATATCCTATACCTTTAAACTTCTTATTCTTTCTTTTACTTCTTCTATCCATTTAGCATCTTTGTTATGTTCCACAGGATCTTCATAGATACCTTTTCAAAATGTATCTATTTATATTTTTTGTGTGGTCTTTCAATTCCTTTTACCTTGTTTCCCAATTCTATAAAACGTTTTTGGGTCATCAATAAATTGTTTATTTTGTAATTTTCCTTTGTGTTTATCTGTGTACCTTCTAAGTTTTTCTGCCTGTGTTGAGATTTTTAGTTTGTTATTTGCAATAGTGCATGACAGGTCCTGGTCTGTTATAATACTGGGCATTGCCTTTATCACGTCTAGCTTTCTAAGTATTTTGTTGATCTATACTCTTCTAACAGTGACACTTCTTGTCTTAGTTGCTTTATAGTTTTGTCTATTCAATACTTCCATGATGGTATTTGATTTCTCCCCTTTCTCTGCCTCACTACCCTGTGTTCATGTGGTAGAACTTCTGTTATATCACATGGATCTCTACGGACAGTCCTAATTTTTGTGTTCATTTGTTTTATCAAACTTCTGACTTTTTGGGTTTTATTTCTGACTTTTGGGGTTTTATTGACCTTCTGCAGTCTATTTCTGTCATTGTTTTTAATATGTCTATCTATCTCTATTAAGTCAAGCAACTCTTGTCTTAGCTCATTTCTTCTAAATTGAGAGCACATTTTTTGTTTACCTTTTGCTGTGGGCATTCTATAGAAATTACTATTGCATCTTCCTGTGGCACATTCTCTTCAATTTCATCCTGTCGTCATATGAGAACTCACCGGCCTATCACACCTCAACATTAACTGTGTCAGAGTTTCCACAGTTTCCTTTTCCTTCCCTTGCTGTCTAGCTTCAAGTGAATGTTTATACTGGTTTCCTGTGGAAGGCTCCAACATATCTTCATATAGCACCTGAACAATTGCTTCCTGTCCCACTGGTTTCCCCTTAATTTGGAGTACCATTGCTCTATCGTTTGTGGTGCTTTCTGAATTAGATTTTCTACACTGACTTTTTCACTTTAGAGGTACTCCATAACCTCAGTTTCTATTTGTTTAACTCCTCCATTACTGATCTCCTTTTCTACGTTTCCTCTTTGTCTTCTTATTTTTGTATTGTAAAGTTGTCCATATCTGGATTCCTATGCCTGTATTTCTCTTCAAATATCTTTGCTGCTGCTCTATTTGTATTGATTAGTTTTGCTTTCTCCTTTGCATGGATATTACACCATATTAAATATCCTTTTCTTTCCCATTTCCATATTTCTTCTTCAGATGTCTCCTGATCTTCCTGTTTTTCCTTACTCTGGGGACTTGTTCCATCATGCTGTGATGTAACCTGTGTTAGACCTTCTGTATCAAATCCTGCACTTCACAGGCACTCCATAACTTCAACTTCTATTTTTTTTAACTTCTACTTTACTAATCTGCTTTTCTACATCCACTCTTTGTGATATTATTTGTATTGTGAAGTTTTTCATGTCTGGATGCCTTTGCCTGTATTTATCTTCGAATATCTTTGAGGCTGCCTTTGTTATGTTGATTAATTTGGCTTTCACCTTTGCATAAATATTGCACCACATCAAATCTCTCTTTCTTTCCCATGTCCATATTTCTTTTTTATACTTTTCAAAAATATCTAGTTCTGTTGTTTATATTTTTGCACTTCCTCAGATGCTTATTTTTCCAACCACATCAAAGTTTCTTGGTCTATATACTGTTTTCAAAAATCTGTTGTATTAATGACCACACATTTTTATTTGAAGCTTCTGACAGTTTTTCTTGCAGAAGTTATATTCTTTCCTTTAATTTCTCTCTTAATCTTTTTGTATATCTTGTGTCTGGAAATTCTGGGCTTTTTGCATAATAGTAACAATACATAATTTATTTCTTATCCTCAATAGTCCACTCTATTGTCTTTATGGCTCTTCTTTGACCTATCAGTTTTTGTGATTTTTGTGGACTGCTACTTCCTTCTGCAACAGGGGGGCCATCCTCCCCCTGGGCCTGGCCTGGCCCCATTGTAGGAATGTTTCCATATTTTGAGGATTCTACACTGTCATTTTTTCCATTCCTGGCACCAGTGTGCCTACCAGGATTGGGATCTTTTTTATTTTGGGTCTTGTGCACCCAGCTATCTTTTTTAATTTTTGACCTACTTCTGTCCATGATATATGCTATATAAATACAGTCTATATATCAGGGTCTACCTTGTGAAGGTGCTCACCAAGACTTGAGGATGAATTCAATTTCAGCACTACTACTCTCCTTTGCTTGCTGACTTTTTATCTCTCCATTCTGACCCCTAACATCTCTCCATTCAGATCCCTCCTATATAGGAGGTCAGGTGGACCTTCATGTTAAAGCTCTCTGTTCTCATATTGTGAGGATGATTGTCACTTCAAACCCCCCCCCCCACTCCAGTCCACCACTGTTGCCATGAAAAATAGTTATTGTATATTCTTCAGTCCTGTAGTATCTCTGCAGCAGTAGACGGTCCATGTAAGTAAGAGCATAATTAGACGTTTGCTGGACATTCCCAGCATAAAATAGAAATTGCTGTCATTTGCCTATCACCTGTGATTGAAATATATATGTCTAAACAGTGTGTTTACCATGTATGTGCACAGTATTCTCAGATATTAAATTGCACTTTTGTCTGGATAAATAGCTCCTTAATCATCTATCAATCAGACTGGTTTAAGCTTCCCATTGTGTGTCCAAAGTGCCTGTGCTCGACCGGCATGTGGTCGAAAGGTACTTTCCAAATGGGCAGAATGCTGAACCAAAATACATCGACTACAGTGCAGTGAATGGGTAGTGTAGTTCAAGTATCTGAGTTTGGCATTGTGAATGGAGATCACAGTTCAGTGAGGAACAGGGAATTAACCCATTTCCTCACTGTAGTGTGATCGCGGAGTTGGTATATTTAATTTGCAGGGGGTGTGGGGGGTGCAGAGGGGCATAGTACAATTAACATACCATTGACTGTAGAGTGTAATGGTATGTTAAGTTTCATAGCATGGGTGACTGACGTCACCTTCTGTTACGTCAAATACTTCGAACTACGGATGTCGATGTATTTATTTTCACCATGGCTATTGTTTTGACATTCCGAATTCAGCATTTCAGGTCAACCATTGTGACCAGTCAACAAATGCAGTTTCGTGCAGTTAATAGTAAACACACACACACACACACACACACACACACACACACATATATATATATATATATATATATATATATATATATATATATAGTTCATAGGTTCATAGTTTAGTACTAAGCTAACTGCCCTTGCGAGCCATTTTAAGCCTAGCCAATTATCCCTTGTGAGACTCAAACCCTGCATCTTGTGTTTTGTAAGGCAAACACCTTAGCCATTAAGCCACCCTCCCAACCCCATATATATATATATATATATATATATATATATATATATATATAGTTTTATATATACAAACTTAAACTAAGTGACAAAAAAAAAATCAATCAAAATAATCACCAATTACATACCACCAGGTAAAAATATCCCCTCCCTAGAAGCCCTCCTACACTGCATAAATCAAAATCTACCCCAAGAAACTATCATCCTAGGTGACTTCAATATTGACTGGTACACATGCTCAACTACTAACCCCACCACCCATATTAACCTCTATAACTTCTCCCAAATCATTCAGTCTAGCACTAGACTAGGAAACAGTAAAACCAAAGAAAGCCTCCAAGACTGGATCTTGATAAATACGGCTAACACTCCATACCATGCAGGAGTCCTCCCAGACACCCTCAGCAACCACCAACCCACCTTCTTACTAAAACACAAAACTCAAACCAGCTTTATCCCCCATTTCAAATTACATGGAACAAAAATAACTTTGACCCAGTCAACTTCAAACTTGAACTAAAACACCATAACTGGAACCTACTAAAAGTACTACCCCTAGATCAAGCAGTAACCCAGTTCAACAATACTTTCCTACAGATCTTAAATAATCATGCCCCAGCTTGTACTACTAAACTCAAAACAAAAATTGTCTCTTGGCTTACCAGAGAAACAAAAAAAGATAGCACAAAGGAATAAAGCCTGGCACCTATGGAGAGCCTCTAAAACTCTAACAAATAGGGGACAATTACAAAAACTTAGAAACAAAACTAAAAAAACTATTCTCCTGGATAAGAAGAACTATTTCATACAATTGCAAAACAGGCATCAAAATAACCCCAAAAAGTTCTGGGCAGGAATAAATAAATTACTCCACCCTGGCAAACCCTCCACCCCATCTCCAGCCTCCACTACCAATATCACAGATATGCCTGACTCATTCAACAATTACTTCATAGACACCATCTCCAAACTAGCTCAAAACCAACCCACTGCTACAATCACCAATTTCCCCGAACCTGTAGCTAGACCAAAAACAACCTTCCAATTCCAACCCATCCCCACCAACTATGTCAAAAGACTACTAACTAAACTCAAACCTACCACCCTAGCAGCTGACTGCATCCCAGCAGAATACCTACAGCTGGCAGCTAATGAACTTCCCTACCCAATCTCTATCCTCTTCAACTGATCCATATCTGAACATACCATCCCACCAATCTGAAAAACCTCCTACATCACCCCACTACATAAAGGTAGCACATCCACTGAAGTCTCTAACTATCGACCAATCGACATCCTGTCTCCACTAGCAAAAATACTTGAAAAATGCATACACCATCAACTTATGCCATACCTACTTAATAACCACCTTCTCTCTCCCGCACAACATGGATTCCGCCCTGCCGACAGCACAACCACAACCTTACTCTCTTTCACCAACCACATTAACCAAAATAAACACTTAGGAAAACTTATCATCTGCCATTTTCTTGGACCTGTCAAAAGCCTTTGACATGGTCAACCACCCTAAACTACTCTGCTCCCTTACTGATCTGGGCCAAAATAATCATGCTTTAGCCTGGTTTCAAAACTACTTACAAGGAAGGCAACAAGCAGTTCAATGGGACAACAATCTGTCCTCACTGCTACCCATTAGTACCGGAGTCCCACAAGGGTCCATTCCAGGGCCCCTTCTTTTCTCCATTTTCACAAATGATCTCCACAACATCTGCCTAGACGCAACTGTCATACAATACTCAACAGACATCTGCTCAGCCAATGATCCCCAAGAACTCCTCTCTATCACCCAAAAAGCCTTCCACTCTATTGAAACCTGGTTTCTGAACAAAAACCTACTACTTAATCCCAAAAAGTCCAGACTACTGCTATTCAAACCTAAGAAATCCACCATAATACCAAACTCTTTTAATATTGTGTCCAGAGATGGTACTAGGATCTCTCCAGATACCCACACTAAATTGCTAGGGGTTATCATTGACCATAATCTCAAATTCGACCTGCATGTAAATCACACCATAAAAAAGTCCACAAAAACTAGGCAGTCTTTACAGAAATAAACCTTTTCTAACTCAAGCTGCCAGAACAACCATAGCTCAAACTCACCTCCTGTCCACCCTATTTTATGCTGCACCAATCCACACCAACCTATCCAAAACAGAAATTGCCAAGCTCAATACCTGCTACAATAAAATAGCCAAATTTGCCACTGGTGCCCCATATCAAGCCCACCGCTGTGTCTCACTGCATCAACTTAACTGGCTTGAGTTCCTTAACCTCCTTTCATTCCACCAGCTTTCCTTTGCTCACAAACTCCTACTACCACCAGATAAAACTCCAGCACTATCCAATCTACTAATAATACAAACCAACACCAGACAACTTCGCTCTAGTGACAAAAAACTTCTCGAAGTGACCAAAAGCAATAACACAGCAGGTGATTCCCTCTTCCAAAACTACATAGGCAAAATCTGGAACTCCTTACCTGTCACCATAACCACTGCCAACTCTACAGTTTCATTCAAAACACGACTCAAAGAACACCTAAAACTCTCTTGGATATGCTCCTGCTCCCCCCAGGCTGACCTCTCTCTCTCCCACCCCCTTCACCACTATATGTACTCCCCCTTACATACCTCACCTCATCTCCTCTTACATAGATTATATCTATCGGCTGAATTATTGAAATCTAGTGGAAGTTTTTTTTGCTATTGTAAAAAAAAAAAAAAAAAAATCGATAATTATGTAACCTTTTATATTTCATGTCTTAATAATGTTATTTGAGTTCTGTCATTAATTTGTGGAGCTTTTCTCTCCGGGCCCCCACTGAAAATGGACATGTAACCAATCGGACTATCCCGGTTAATAAATTTAAAATATAATAAATAAATTTTTTATATATATATATATATATATATATATATATATATATATATATATATATGTGTGTGTGTGTGTGTGTGTGTGTGTGTGTGTGTATATATATATATATATATATATATCTGTCTACACACACACACTTCTGAAATTCATGATTATTTAATACTTTGAAATGTGTATTCTGTTTAACTGTATTATTATCAACATAGTTAAGAATGCTGTCTTCATTGTATTTATGTATTTCCCTTCTCCCATCTTTTTTGTTGCTATCTTTTCTATATATACATTTATTTTGTTTATTTTTTTCTTCTCTCAGTTTCTTTTACTATTATATGCAGGAGTACAGCTACCCCCACTCACCCCACAAGGAAGGCCTGGCACAGCTCCATGACCACCACCACCAGAGGCACACAGCACATTTAGGTCCCAGCCTGCCACAGTTGTTTTCAAACCTCTACCTGTGTCACCTGCATTAGGCAGTCATGCACCAGAGGATGGTGCCCACCTGTAGAAGTACAATTGGAGGCAGCAGCTTTGTCTCCCATTGGCAGCTGGAAGAGCTTGTGGGGGATATCTTCAACAGGAGGTTGGATGCCCACATCAGTTACATGCGGACCATATTCTAGTGATTCGTGGAGTTGCGCCCCTGCCTAGCACTGGCTCCAACATCTGAGTCAGGACACAGCGGTGACACTACCCAGGGGGAGGAGTAATTTCCCACTGGGTATCAGCTGTCAGAGACTGCACTTGTGAACACCCAGTCTATCTCCTAGACCGGTGTTCCCCTCCCCTTTGTGCGCATACCCACCCCTCATGGTTTTACAGTCCCCCACTTCGCCATTGTTCTCCCTGTTTGTCTGATGTCTAATTCACTCTTGTGTTTCCACTCCTTTATTGTATTATCCCACACCCTGTTAGTCATTTTGCAATGTAATGTTTTCTGTCTACATTCTCTTTTTGTAAATTGTGACTGCAGACAACTGTTAAACTTTTTTGTATATTCTTTGTAAATCTTTGTAAAATTTTTGTAATCTTTTTTGTACTATTGTTATGGAGCTTTTCTCCCCGGGTCTCTGCTGAAAACAGCCTCTTGCCCAGCCGGACACGAAATATAAAATAAATGTCTGTCTTCCCTGCAAAGATACCCCTCTCACTTTCATCTTACTTCCATTACTTCCTTCCTCAAAATTTCCTTCTCTTCAAAAAAAAAAAAAAAAAAAAAATGGGCACCTGTCCCATACAAAAAAGTACGTCTCCTAACTCACCTCCTCATGTTCATTTGCTTTTTGCTCACCTTCTTTTCTACACTCTGCTTGCTTTCCCCTTTCATCTCATTCCTATACTCCTATATCCAACTTTTAATCTGGTAAAAAATATCAACACATCACATGTATGACCAAAAAGTGCTTCTAGAAGACTTGTCTTTTTGTGCGCTGGGTTGTGAAGAGCACCAGCAACCATCAGTGAACAACGAACGAGATATGGCACTGCTTTTATACCAACAATGAAGTCTCTTTGATTCAGGTCTTATGTGTATTGCCCTTGGCTGCCCTCAGTCATGCAAATGAACTAAGTGTCATTGCACTGAAGTTGTCAAACATGAAACTGGAGTAAAGCTTATGTTTTTACTATGACTGCTTTCATGGCTCAACTTGTTCACAAAGTAATTTGTAGAGTGTTGGTGCTGGGGATGGATTGTTCAAATCCCCTTAGGCTAATATGTTTTTTTTTTTCTGATTCCATTCTGTAAATGTGCACAAATCACCTGCTATGTGTTTCCTTGACCTTTGGATGAGTGCTTGTGTGGCTTGTTAATTAAATCATTTTTGGAGTTAAAATGAAGAAGGTTGAGGCGGGTGGTCATGCCCTTCCCTCTCCTGCTACACTGTCAGTCACCTGAGCTACTAAGCAAACCTGGGTTGACTGGGCTGTACACCGGGAGTTTTCTACTCCACATGAATGGCTTGCTATAGTTCATCTTGTTAATGCATTGTTTGGTAGAATATCACTGAAGAGAGTAATGAGTTCTAATCCTCTAAGGGCTGAATGTTTTTCATGACATTTACATTACAGTACAGGAACACTGAAAATCTGATGAAGTCAGGACTTTTGAAGGTCAGTACATTATGTTACTTTGCTATACCCCACCTATCCTGTTTGAGTTTCACATTTTTTACAAGTTCAAGTTTTTCAAATTGATAGTGAATATTTGTCATACCACCTTCTCCATTTTGTTCTGCATCACTGCTTTAGTAGCAGTTCCTTTTGCAGTCTTCTGCCAGTTTCTGTTAGTTGCCTTATTGCCACCACTGCAATTCACCCTTAGCCATCCTACCCTTACTTTCTTCCATAAGACATCTCCCTGCATATCTTTAGCATTGAATTGAAACAGTAAATCAGCACATTAATATTAAAATCTGTGAGCACAGTTTTGCGATGACTAACTTAGATGCTCATGCACATTCAGTGTTAAAACAGGTGCTTGTATGGTACTCTGGACATGGGTTGCATGTCCCTACTGCAGCAGTGATGAAGAGCTGATGTTTGTGCATGCTGGCTCGGCTATGTGCATTGTAAATGAACCTTGGGACACATTGCACATGCAGTGTAAACAATATTGGCTTGGCTGCTATTCTGGATGTGGTATTTCTGAATCCCTGGGATTGCCTACAACTACCATCTGCATTCAATTCTCACTATGATCATAAGAACAATAACTAGTCCAAGCATTATATGTATTAATCTCTAGTTTAACTTTTATCAGTAGACTAGCATGTATCTTATTTTGGCATTAAAATCAAGTGCACCTTTTTCCATTTCTTACCTTTATTCCTTTATATTTTATATTTTACTTCCAATTTTTATTTTCTTCCATTTTCTACCCATTACATACAATGAATATTTTGCTACTGCCCACTTATGGTAGCATACAGAGTCAAATCTAACACAAGGCTCCCTAGACACCTGCTTAGGGCCCAGTGCTAGCTGAGGGCCTCATCAATGCTGACAGCTCCATTATTCAGTCAATATCATCATAAATGTGTTTGGAAGCACAGTCATGCTTTTTAAGTTCCACAACTAGGCACAAGTTCCCTCTTTAGTTATTTGCTCCCAATATCTGGGTTCCTTTGCCATTTTTTCCAGTAGATTTCACCCCCCTCTTGCTTATTTTTGGAACCCCTACTTGCAGTCATTCCTACGGGCAAAAATCTCCTTTCTCCATTCTTGTGTTGGCTTAGTTCTAATAGGTGCATAGGCTTATAAGCAAGTACTAGACTAGCTGCCGTTCAGGGCCATTTTAAGCCTAGCCAGTTTCCCTTTTTGTGCTCAAATTAACCTAAGCTATTTAGTAAGAGATTTGCCTTACCCATCCCATGATCAATAATTATATTTTACCTCTAATGAAAATAACTAGGATCATACCACAGATAATATAAGGGGATCCATGCATGGGATAAAGCATTCAGGAGCTACCTCTGTCCATTAGTAGTACAGGGGACAGCCCTGGGATAATGTTTTCTGTCTTCAATGGGGACATGATAAAATTAAAGTATTTAGGAGTATGAATGAAAAAGGATTCTCTTATGGCAGCTAAGGATATGTGGAAAGACTAAACAAAAGATAATACAAAAACTGAGAAAATGGAAGCTCTGTTACATGGATGTGAATTGCAAAATGCAAGCAGTTAAAATGTTTTAGTACCTTTAATCTTATACACAGGTCAGGCATATTTTTATCAACCAGAAGAGACGACGTGCATAGTAATTAATAAAATAAAGAGTTGGAAGATTTTATCTAGGAGGGAAGAGGGCAAGAGTCATGTAGGATAAGTTAATTCTTTCAGTAGAATAAGGAGGTTTAGGATTACTTGAGTTGAAAGGATATTTCAGAGCTACATAGTTAAGGTTGTTATACATAACACAAACAGAAAGCTACAATTCAAAGTGGAATGGGGTGATGGTAAAGCAGGGGGCTAATTCAAGAAATAAGGAAGGAGTGGCATTTTGGATGAAGATCCTCAAGGAGAATAATAAGTTATATAGAATATTATATTCATAAAACAGCAAAAAGTATACCAAGAACTAAGCCAACACTGGAATGGAGAAAGAAGGTTCTGCCAATATGGATGACTACAATTAGGAGTACAGATAATAGGCAAGAGGGGGCTGGAATTTAGTGGAGGTAGCTAGCAAAGGAACCAAGGAATTAGGACAAAATAAGTAGAGACAGAAAGGTAATAGAATGAGAAAAAGCCACAAAGACATTTGGATTACAGGCTAGTGATTTCCTTCCCTATCAGGGATTCATATCATGGCTAGACAAACAGAAAGGGATGGGAAAATCCTAAATGAATGACCTGGACTGGTTGAGTTTTTAAGTGAGTCTAGAACAGAAGCTTCTGTTAAAAAAAGGAATTATTAGTAGGACATATAAAATATTGCACAATAACTATAGGAATCAATCAGAGGAGGTCAGAAAAGATTGGGAAGAAAGACTGGATAAGCAATTCATAAAGAAACAATGGTAGGACATATGTATGACTCCCAAATATGTAACAACATCTGGAAGATTTAGGATTTCTGCCTGAAAGTGTTTGCATAGATAATTTTATACCTCAAGCAAACTCCATAAAATTCTTCCCCAGGTAGACAGCAAATGTTGGAGGTGTAACGGGGAAGAAAGAGGAACTCAGGAACATATGTTCTTGGAGTGTAATGAGTTTGTAGACTTTAAAAATGCCATACAGAGTACTCTGTCAGGAATACTGGACGAGCAAATGAGTGTAGCTAAGGAAATTATTTCTTTGAGTTGAGATACAGGATCTGAATTGCATAGACATAGTAAGGCCTTGTTAAGTTTAATTCTGGTGGCTGAAAAAAATGCAATTGCTAGAAAATGGAAATCAAAGTCTAAACCAGCTATACTTTAAGTAATGACTATTGTAACAGAGATAAAAGATCAGTAAGTGCGATCTTTAGAAAAGTGTAGGAGTAAATTACATAGAAAAACATGGAGATTGTGGGAACAATACATGCTGAAAATATTTTGGAGGAGGAAACGGGTTTAACCAGTGGCAGCTGGTGACTTCAAATTAAAGGAGGGCTGCAGGAGACAGCTGAATGGGTGGGGCCAATGGGAAGGGGTGTGGTCAACTAGAAAGGGGTGGAGCTATGCTTAAAACCACAACTGAAACTTTAATTAAATACGCTGCCCTGGGTGCCAAACAGTCATTACGAGAGTCCAATCAAGACAAAATGAAGTGTAGAAGAAAAAAATATTTCAATGCATTGGCTACATGACAACTTACTTAATACCCAGATGGAAACAGGTTGTGAGGCATGAAAAAATAAATGACTTTTTAAATACATTACTGGAATGCCAGTCAAAATTAAGTATAAAAAAACAAGCAACACTCAACTCAAACCACTACTCCTTGCACTGCAGTTCTAATTATAATTTATATTCAGCTTTATAAAATAAAAAGTAACATGCTGAAAGTAGCAATCTCTGTGATATCCCCACTTGTAAAAATGTTTCTTATCCAAAAAAGACATGCTGCCTGACACAACTATCTACTTGTTTAATGGGGAAGACACGATCAAAGTAAAAAATGAACAGCAAACAAGAAACAAGCTCAAGATAAATTGCTTAAAGGATTCCTGCACAAGTTATGGACCACACATGATAGATTGGCATTCTATTTAGTTTACAGGTAAAGCCTGCAAAGATTACTGCAAGTCTCCAACAAATGTAATGAGCTTCTGAAAATACTGTAATCCTGTCCATTATTACAAATACTGTCATATGCATTTTAATACCTAAGGCTTATACATTATCTAGTTATGTAAATATTCTCTGCATGGCAACAAGGAAAAGGCTTTTAATGCTGGTAATTCTTTAACAGTATGCTTATTAAAGCTTACTTGCATATTACAATCTCTGACAAGCTTACCTGATGGTCATTAAATCATTGATACTTAAACAGAGCAACATGGCACTGTGACAGCATGCATTTCCTGAATAATAAGAAGCATAAATCAACAGTATAAAAATATGACAGAAAATCAGAACATTCTGCAAAATCAAGGACAGATGAAAAGCCACGGTCATACTTGTGGTTTACCTTTGATGGGGGAATACTCTGTACACTTACACTGCATAACTACTTGCCTTCCTTGGACACATCCAGAGCCGCTACAATGGGGAGTGGGGTGCAACAAGTATGTCACAATTTGAAATGTCTCTGGCTGACAGTGATGGCTCTGACACTCATACCTCTCAACTTCAGAGCAAGAAATCTGGACAAAGCCATACATAGAACTAGAAGTTGGACACAGGCCCAAAAATAAGGGCAATTTTTAAATATTGCTCTTATTAACTTAGATAATAGAACAGTAGTAGGTCTTGCATTAGTACAAATTTTCTGAAGGGTATGAAATCTGAAACTCAAATGTCTGTCATTATTTTCTAACTTCAATCTTTAATGACTTGCCACTAATTTGCCAGAAAACTACAATTTTACAGACCAAAATGTGATGCAAAAATATAAAGTTGCCACACAATACAGCTGGGAACCTGTCAAAAAAGGGACACCTTTTTAATATTAACACTGTTAACTTGAGCAGCTAACAAAATAAGAGCATCTACATGCATTTCTGAAATAAAAGTAATCAATAACTTTGATCATTACAGTTATATATAATTGTAAACCCTCCACGTTTTCTTCCAAAATTGCAGTTTTGAGGAGGGATTATTAGGGGAGAGCAACATTTTGAGCCAAAATTGGGGACAATGGAGAGGTTTGGATATTCCTAATTCTACAAAGTGATTTGCACATACCTCTCAACCTCTTAATGCAGGAAATCTAGACAAGGCCAAATATATTGAGGGAACATTCAAACACTACTAAAAATTGCTCTTGTATAAACTTAAGACAGTTGATAGAATAGCAAGTCTTGCATTAACATGCATTTTTCTGAAGGTTATGACGTCTGAAACTCAATGTCTGTCATTTAGTGACTTCATTCCTAAATGATTTGCTAGAAAACCACATATTTTATGAGGAACAAACCAAAAATAAGAAGCAAATATCTATTAATTCTGTAAACATATGGACAACTGAGAGGTATAGTTCAACCGGGGCTGCCTGAGTTTGCTATCCCCCCCACAAAATCATGGTCGAATGGAGCCTCCCCCCTGCAGCCATTCCAATGTCCCATTCCTTATTTATTTTGCCCCATTTACCATAAACACTGTAATGTGCATACTGCTTTACTTCTGTGATGATTTAGATTTCATTTGAACGTTTTATTTTGCATTTTACAGCACAAACCCTAATAGATATCTGTTAAACAAAGCAATGCAGTCTCACAATGAAAATAGACTTAGCATTAAAACTTCTCTGCCCTTGAAACTCACATGCGTTGAAACAGCATTGAAACCCACATTTAAAGAAAATACATTTTGCCAGTGGCAGATAAAGATTAACTCTGGGCTGTTTTCAAAATCATAGGCCCCTTGAACATGAAACATACACATGCTGTTTGATACACCTTCCTGACTGTATTACATTATATTCCTTGTACAATACAGTACAGTTGTTAGAGGGCATTTTAAATTTATTGTTTTGAACATTTTTCCAGTAAACGATGAAGCATTTTAAATTTATTGTTTTGAACATTTTTCCAGTAAACAATGAAACAAAATGCATAAACTAATGACAAAACTGCCCAATTCAGAACATTTCCATCATAAAAAGGCTACTCAAACTTCTATAGATCACCAGTATCAGTAAATATGCACAATCTCTGAAGTAGTACAATCCACATTAAAGAAATCTGTAACTAATAAAGAGGTTGCCGCTAGCAAACAACTTTATATGTCATTGTTTCATCTACAAATAAAGTGCCACTTGCCCTTGAAGAATAAATTGCCTATGTTGCATACATTAAAAAAATGATAAGCTAGTAATACCGCAATAGGGAATGGATAGCAAACTGATAACAGGTTCATAGTTACTAGATATCTTTGCCAAACAGGACTGCAGCATCCACCCCCTTTACAACACAGTACAGTATCAGCAATGCATCTACCTACTGTGGGAGTAGAACCCACAGCCTTCTGCATCAAAAGCAAGTACACTACCTGCTGTGCTATTAACAATGCAAGCAGACATAGAATAAGCAGCACTAAACTTTTGTTCCCCTGCAGCTGTCAGCTCCTTGTAAAATCTACTCGACACTCAGCTGTATCTCTGAACTTTGCAGCACAAGAAATCTGGAAAAAGCCAAAATTTATTGGGGGGGGGGGCAAAAGGTCAAAAAACAGGGACACATTTTAAACATTGCTTGGATAATGTTGGAAAGTTGCTAGAATAAAATGCTGTGTTACCACCATACATTTCACTGCCACGTCTTGAACCCAGGTGACCCTGTGCAAAACAGTCAGAGCAACATACCGCTATACCAAATCAGCTGTTTTGTGAAAGAGGAAGATGGAAACTTAAATGGCTACCATTTAGTGAATTCAGTTCTCACCATAGCACAGCTGTCAACCTCTTAGCACAAAACACATAAACAAAGCCAATAATGGGTGAATACAGCCCTCAAACATTCAGTGAATTCACGAAAAAATAAACACCACCTCCAACAAATAAATAATCCTGATGAAAATATAAAAGAAAAATGTCATATAAATGCATAAAAAGTTCCGTTCAGGATTAAACCAAGCGGACAGTCTCTCCTGCTCAAAGCATACATGAACCAAGTTGTCTATTCAGACCAAAAGCCAAATTCACGACAAGTACTAGATACAATACTTGCATATAAAAGTCTATTCAGACCAAATATATGAATTCCAAGACCAAAACAGTATCAAACAAAATGTTGAATTTATTAAACGAGGTTAGCGCTTTCGCTAAATAGCTTTTTCAAACCATCAAGGATACTTGTTCAGCACAAATAGTTATATAGTTCAAAAACTAATTAGAATAATTAATTATCAATTAAGTAAAGATTCTTTCTAAAATAATTTAAAGATATATAGACTCATATGCAACTCATTCAACACATTTTTACACTTTACATTTATATATAATTAATACATAATAAATACTACTAAACATGTATATAAATATCAAAATTCTAAAATCTCAAGTCTGAAAACTAAATTCTAAAAACTACATACCTACTTAAAATCACTTACATTTTATTTTGATTTTCTACCTATTAATGTGGGCGTCAAGGGAATCTTCTCATTCAAACCAGGGAATATAAGAGCCTGTAACTTAATAATCCAACTGGTTTCTTTACATTCTGTTACATTTCTAACATTCCCTCCCTTTCATTTGGTATGTTAATATCTATAGCCATGAAATTAAAAGTATGTTCTGTTCCTTTCTGTAAAACATGCTTAGATAGTGCATTCACCTCTGATTTAATTCTAATTTGATAAATATGTTCCCTAATTCTATTTTTGAATTTCCTATCTGTTTTTCCAACGTAAAATGCATTACATTTAACACAGGTAACAAGATACACTAAATGTTCTGTATTGCATGTAGCTTTTACCCTAAAGTTAAAAATCTGTGCAGTGTTAGGATGTACAAACATACCTGTGCTAATAATATAGGAACAAAAATTACACTTTTTGCATGGTTCAGTAACATAGTTTTTACACAACACATCTTCTTGCAATGAGCGAGGGAAACACAACAATCTGTTTAAATTCTTTTTATTTTTAAAAATATACCTTGGTTGTTTTCCTATACTCTTAATTTCAGGACTAACAGTTAAAATATCCCAATGCTTAAAAATAAAATTTTTTATTAAATGTACATCTTGAGTATAATATAGATTTACTTTTAATTGGTCTCTAAGGGTCTTATCGATGTCCCTATCAGTCTCTTTATAAAAAATTATACCTTTTTCAGAAAAAATGGGACAGGCTTTTTCCATTCAAGCTCCTTGTGTAAAGGAAAAACCTTCCTTAATTTCTTCCATTCTATAATTCCTAACTTTTAGCCTCTCTTCCAAATTTACTAATTCTGCCTCAAAATCATCTTGTAATGGATTTAACCTCAGTATCCCACAAATCATTGTTTGGCTCACAAATGTTACATCATGCAGGCCTCCGTTTGCCTAAAGCTCCTGTCATTTCATAGATGTTGCATGCGTAGAAAGTTCTGAGTAAAATAGAACAGTGGAAGTAACATTCCCTGCTGCTGAATGACTACTTAAAACAGAAACAGTGCAAATGTCACAGAACACACTCAAAGTGCTGTTTACTGCTGCTTTTTTTCTAATTTAGTTTAAATGGCACTAATTTGTGAGACAATGAATTCCAGTCCTTTTACTTCTCCCCTCCCCCGTAACACTTAGCTTCCCTAGCTGTCAAAGTCCTGAGGGTAATTTGACCTGGTAATTCCATTGACTGGCAGATCTCAGCAGGGTGCTTGACTCATGTAATTCAATCTTTGCTCTAGCATTTCCTTTGTTAGAGGGGACATTTTTTTTGCTGCACTATAGCCATGGCCTTACTTGACTGCATTCGCATCCAGTTTATGTAGCAACTCCTGTAAGGTCTTGCACCAGGGAGCTAAATAAAACATTTACACTATTAACCAGTTTAGATTTTTATTAATGTAAGTGTTTAAGGTATCACTTCATGCTTCCACCTTGTTAAAAATGATTTACATGTGCAAAGTATGTTGGTATTCAGTGTTTGCCTACGTATTTTTTTACTCCACTGGTTGGTTTGCAAAAAAAAACCTTTTGCAGTGTCCCTGGATTTGTCTTTGTACATACAAACAGTGCTATATTTCCCCTTCCTTTTTCTTGTGTCCAGTAGTCACTTATAACAAAGTAAATATTTTTTTATTTTTTATTTATTTATTTTTTTTATATAAAGGACATCAAGGTTAATTAACCTTGAATCAGATAATGAACGCCACTGCAAAGAATCACTGTTTAAATATTTGTGCATGGACAAAATCCCTTACTAAATATTTGCCAGACTCCAGTTCAATTGGTGCTATGGTTTTAATATACTGGTGTGTTTGCTCATGCCTTCCAAATATCCCCACCATTACATACCGGTTTTGCAGTGTAGTAACCACCCGACATGCCCATACACCTTTAGCCATCAGTATGCAGCTACTCCTATTCATGTGAGTATGTGAATTCATTTTCAGACTTAAGGTGTGTAACCTGTACTGAATAATTCTAGGTGCTTGTTCAGGTTTCACATGGTGCTTGCTTAAAGCTACTCTCAGGTTAAGCCACTATGAATATGTTGCACTGCCACCTCTGATACGAGGGTAATGTTTTAATCTTTCTATTCCCGCACTGCACACTAGCAGTATCTGGTGCAAATACAAGAGAAGTATGCAAGCGATACACCACCTAAGCATCATTTGCCGTGCAGAATGTACAAATATGCATACCAAATTTCTGTGTTTCCAAACACCGGTGTTACATTACTACTGAATAAAAATGAACATATTGAAATGTAACATGACCTGTTATCAGATGTAATTACAATTTTTTCCTGTATAAAATAATTTCCATGATTCTCTGGCTTTTTGGTTTCATTCACTTTACTGGCTACCTGTAGAGGTTTGCTCTTTTTTATCAAGTTGCAGTAAATATTTTGTTATCCGGTTGTTTACCTGGTTCGTTTGAATGGGCACACTATGAACGTTTCCAGAGGCGTCCCTGGGTAAAAGCTCAAAATGGTGCCATCTCAATGGTCTGACCTTGTACTTCGCAGACCTTTGTCCCTGTATCCATTTAGGTCTCTCTGGCCACTCTCTCAGATTAGGTGGCAATATGGATAGAGATGTTCCAACAGTCTCTCCTGCATGTCTGGTTGATATGGCGATTGAGACTCTAGAGCATTTACCTCTTGTAGTTTGACAACCCTCTACCACCTAGAACTTGAGACATGAGTTAACCTTAAGAACCTATAGTCTTAGTCCTCGCCTCTCCCGCCAGTATTATTGGCACAGAATGTTGGCAACACTATCACTACATCTCAATCACCCACCCCCTCCCCGTATTCTGTCTCTGAATGTGTTTGATAGACAGTAGGAAAATAGATTGCAACAAATAGACCCGTGGCATGCCATGATAGACAGGGTCATCACATGCTGACATTTCTGCCCTTGGGCCAAACACTTGGGTATGCTTGTAAGTCCCTCTGGGCAATACACTGAGGAATTGACAATTATTTGAATATAACACATGACTATTGGCTTAAACGGCAAAACAATGACCTTTAAGGGACGCTGAACAGGCATAGTCTTCTGAGGGTGTATTCAGACCTACGCAATTATAGATTAAAACGACTTCAGCTTCAAAGGCAAAGACTAGAGCACCTTTAAAGACAAAGAAACAAGTACAACAACCTCATGGACAGGCCCGCACGCCCAAAAAACAGATGCTCAAAATGGCTGACTTAATTTGTTTGATCAGGGATTCCCATCCCCCTCCTGATAAGAGGCCTAGGCAAGAGACAGACTATGAATCTTCAGATCATGTTTCCATTTCATCAGATTTCTCTTCTGGTCAGGAATACTCCCTTCCTCCCTATGAGGATTCCGATGCTGAAGAATCTATCCCTTCAGCCTCTCCTCCTGAGGACCACTCCTTTGGGGAAACCTTGCATACCATGAGGGAGCATTTCCACTGGGAGAGCCAAGATTTTTCAGAATCTAAGAAAAGGCTCAGAGACTTCCTTTTACTACCGCAACACAGGCCCCTAGCTATTCCACCTGTGTTAGACATTGTAGATGATGTGTTTTCAGAGTCTAGCCTGACTCCCGATTCCTTACCTCTAGCTCCTGTTAAGCCGGACAGATACTACAGGGTTCCTGATTCTCAAATTCCTGTTCAAAAACCCTGCTGCAGACCCAGAAACTCTCTCAGGGTCCCAAAGGGGTCAAAGCTTCCACTGCAAAGAACCCTACCCCCTCTGACAGATTCTAGGGCTCTGGACAGATGGGGAAAAAAATTACACTTCTGCTACCATGGCTATAAGGGCCTTAAATTGCCAGTTTCATATGCTCAAATATCAGCAATATATCATGTCACTGCTTAAACAGAAAATGTTGATAAATTCTGAATGTGCAGAAAACAAAGAAATGCAGGATTATTGCATGCAGCTGAACAAGTTGGAAAGCATACTTTGCAATGTGGTTTTGATTCTCTGGAGGCCTCCAGCAGGGCCGCTGTTATGGGTTCTGTCATTAGGAGGCCTGCTTGGTTAAAGGAACAAAATCTGCCTGATCATGTCAAAGCAAAATTATTATATGCTCCATTACAGCATGATACCTTGTTTGGTTTTAAGGAAAATGCATCTACATATCAAAAAGAGATGCTAGCTGTTCAAAATGCCCTGACAGCCTTAGGGACCTACTTCATCCAGGACAACTACTGATAAAGACAGACACCACCGCGGTCATGTGGTATATAAACAAGCAGGGAGGCAATCATTCTTACCCCCTTTGCAGACTAGCCATGACTTTGTGGGACACAGCATTGACTTACCAAGTACATCTGCAGGCACAATTCCTGCCAGGAAAGATAAATACTCTGCCAGATGAACTAAGCAGAAACCTCATGGATCCCAACGAGTGACAATTGGATCCACAAGTCTTCAGCATGATAACAAGGAAATGGGGATGCCCGTATATAGATCTATTTGCCTCTCCTCACAACTATGAACTAAAAAGATTCTGCTCAAGGACTTGTCACAGACAAGCACGGAAAGTGGACGCCCTATCATTCAGCTGGAAAAACTTAGCAGTATATGCCTTTCCTCCACTGCCTCTCCTCCCCAAGGTACTCCTAAAGGTCAGACAAGAGAAGCCAAAGATGATACTGATTGCCCCAGACTGGCCCCACCAGTACTGGTATCCAGTCCTAAGGAACTTGTCTCAATGCCCGGCTTGGACCTTACCTCAGATACCTCATCTACTGTCCCAGCAAAACAATCAGGTCCTGCACAGCCAACTCAGGACCTTAAATCTGGCAGCATGGCGGATAATGTAGTCATACAAAACACACCTCTCACTAAAGCTGTGGTGGATGTCATTTTGGAGGCCAGAAGGCCTAGTACTAGAAATTCTTATGCTGGAAAATGGAAGAGATTCTGTGCTTGTAACCAGGCGCAAGGGATTGACACAGCTGTTCCAAATATTCCTCAGATTTTGCAATACTTAACTGAGATGCTGGACAAAGGCCTATTCTTTTCATCTGGGGCAAGAAAAACTGAAGAAAATGGTGTTGGCTGCATCTTTTATACCCCAGACGCCCTGGCGTCAGGGAAGAGGCGACAGCAACCGACGCCGGACCAAGACTTTGGAATTCAACCTGCCAGCAGGATAACTCAAATGTAATGACTGCAACAGTGAATACACTCGAACATCTACATTTATGTGTACACAACTGTACTTTTCGCAAATTTTCAAATCACCAACAGTAGGACCTTTGCTGCACATAGCAATACATTAAGACAATGAAAAGAGATGTAGCATTTAAACTTCCATGAGTTGCAAAATCACATGCATTGACACAGCATTAAAAGATATTTACAGAAGATGCATTATGGTCAGTGCCACAATGATTTTCTTCCTGTACACATGCAGACCATGCATATTCTGTTTGATAACACAAAATACACCCGTGGGATTACTTCATTGGCTCTGCTTGCCAGAGGCTCAGTTAAAGAATCAATGGGGTGGCAAAATCCAACACACTCTAGCTAGGCTTATAAATGCCCTCGGGCAGATTGCATAGTACCTACCTATGAACTTAGGTAAAACAGGTCCATGGTTACTAGGCATCTTTCCGGTTAACAAATGTTCGATTAAAAAATAAAATTTACACAGACACACAGACACACCCTTACAAGCATTAGGTCACCCTCAATGAACCAAGAAATACATAAAAGTCATACATGGACTTACTGGAGCCCTTCACCATTCAATCCAACACAGTTTTCTTGAGCAACTTCAACTGCACCACTATAAACAGGGATACTTACACGACCTCAGAATTGCATGCCCAGGGATTTCTGGACTTTGTAAACACAAAAACATTGGACGAGATAGACCATACACACAGCATGACTGGAAATATATGCAACTTGGTACTCAAACACATAGGAGAACACTAACTCACTACTGTAGCGTCATCGCTGGTAAGGTCAGACCACAAAGCAGTCTCCTTCACAATAAAAATCTATTCTGTGACCCCCAGCTAACCACTTAACATTTATGAACTATTCTAAGGCAAAAGTCCTACTACTAAGTGATAACCGGTCAAAATGTGAAGCCCCTCTAAATCCTGAAAACATAGCTGCCTATGCAGAACTTTTCACAGAAATCCTGTACAATCATGTCAATAATTTCATACATAGGGACAGATGTGCATACCAGTAATAAGTCCAGAACCAACTCTAAAAAAACGTGTAGGAAAGCACACATTAACAGGTTGCAAAACAGATGAAAAAGTCATAGCTAAGATTACGAGGTGGTACGCCCAACATGATAAAAACCCTCAAACAGTAAAGAGGGCAAATAAAATCAAACCGGAGGTAAAGACAGGCTCTCAGGCACAGGACAACCATAACGCTTACTTTAGTTATGTCCAAAACTTCAAAGATAGTGCATAGCAGTGTGCAGAACTGAGTGATAATGGAGCTAGAATACATAGCAAATCTGCTGGCCAAAAATCTCCAGTTTTACCAATCCTGTCCCAAGTTGCCCTCCAGAAAATACCCCCCACCAACTATCACTAGGGAGTAGGTCCTAAATGCATTCTCCAAGACCGAACATTCGCCATCAATGACAGCTTCTCCAGTTGGCTTGAAACAGTCTACTGAACAGCTTAAGCAGCAGAATATCGCCATTATCTGTAATTCTAACTCCGAATTTTAAGTCACCTATAGAAAACTGACAGTCATTTATAAGCCTACTGTCACCAACCACAAAAACTAAAATTCTTAAAAAACAGTATTAATTTAAACAAATGCAGCACTAAGTCCTTGTGCGAGCTGTGAGTTCCACAACTAAGCAGAATTCTGTAGAAAGCAATGTACACAGATTGTTTCATAAAATGGCATACCCACCCACAAACAATTAAGCTAGTCCTTGTCTGTCCACATGATGCACCTAGACAATATCTGACTTTACTACTTTATAAAGAATGCATGAATAGATTACACTGGTTAACACATTCAGATAAATACATACATTGAAATGCATAAGACATTAATAGCTTAGCATTTAAATTTCTAATTCAATTAAATGAAAGTCAGTACCAAGCCAGAAACCAATGCACTTAGCACCTCATCAAGTTGCAGATGACCATTTTCACCTCTGCTGGCACCCATTGTTTAATCCAGTATGTCCAAGATCAAAAGCCAAGGATGACTGTAGCAATTTTAGAATAATTAGCATGTAAACCAATTGACTCAAGCTTCCCTTACCACAAATTGAAGTTATGTAACTATTTTTTATATAATTAGTCCAATGTTTTAGTTAATGTAACCAACTAAAAGAAACTGAATTTTGCAGTGGAAATTGACATCTGCAGAAGGCACTAAAGTTATGCAAGCCCTATTCATAAGCTTGTAACGCACTTGGAACGGATGTGAAAACATAATTTCAGTGAAACTCAGGGGAACCACAAATAGCTGCCCAAGAGGAGAATTGAGAAACAGAGGTTGGCATGAGAGGACACACATTCATTTTAATGACATGCTTTATAAAGCAGGACAACAGGAACTGGTGCTGATAATGGTGGACCTGAATGCACATAGGACAGACAAAATAGGATACGAGGACTGCCTGGGTCCACATGGGTGGGGCAGTAGAAATAAAGACAGAGAGGCCAATCTAGACCTCTGTCTGCCAGGTGGTTTGATAGTAGCCAACACATGGTTCACAGTGTGATATTGTCACAATATTGCATACAAGAGTGGATAATGTGCAACTTGCATAAACTTCCTAATATGGAAAGGAGAATGGGGTAGAATCAGTGACCGTAAATTCATCCCCAGTTACACAGTATGCCCACAGTAAAAAAAACACTGGTTGCCACAATCAGATGCAAGCAGTGGTCATAGAAGACTTCCAAGGCCAGAGACCAGGCTGAAGACATAGAAGATGGCTGGAGAGAAAGCACAAAGACTAGGGGGGTAATACTGCATGGATAACAAGAACGCTAAAAAGGAGTTGCAATAGGAAAGAACAAGGCATCAGAGGCACTCTACCAACTTCTGGAAGGTGACTCAGTAGATCGCACAAAGAAAATATATCGGGTTGGAAGGCAAAAACAGAAAGATAAAGAAGACAGACACCTTTCATAAGGGATGCCAACAATAACCTGTTCACCAGTACACAGGACACCAGTACACAGGACAAAGGGAGGTGGAAGGAGTACTTCCAGCAGCTTCTACTGAGGAAGACTATACAGAAGCTGTACTTCCCCAGACACAGCCTACAATGAAAGAAGAGCAGGAGCCCACCATGGAAGAAGTAAGAATAGCTCTAAGGAAAATGAAGACAGGGAAAGCAGCAGGATGTGTTGAGGTCACAGCTGATATGACGAAGATTGGGTGTCACAGAGGTTGGAGTTGTCGCCTCATAGCAAGAGGTTCCATGGTTCTTTTCTTGCCTGGGGTGCCTTCTGTGCCGAGTTGATATATCCTCCCTGTGTTCTTGTGGGTTTCCTCCAGGTACTCTGGCTTCCTCCCACATTCCAAAGACATGCACAAGGGTTTGTGAGAAGCAAGGTACTCAAGGTTTAGTTCCCCTAGTAAAATGAATATGTACTGTCTTGTATGGTCATAGATTTGAAGTGTTGATTCAAGGAAACAGACAAGATGATGGTAGACCGACAGATTTAGCAGTGTGCTACATGCATTTTGGCTTGAATGCCCAGTGTTATTTGAACTACTAGGCAGTTCAAGTCAATGTCAAATGAGGAGTCATTTCTCACTATTAAAAGTAGAAGAACTTTACCCAGGCAAAATACAACCATAAACAAAACCACAGGCCACTGGATAAAAAGAATTGTTTCATCACCTCTGGCGCCTTGGCTAAACACCTTCAAGAGTAATAAATCATAAAAATAAAACAAAAGTAATATATATACAAAGTCTAAAACACATGACATAATTACTCTATTAGTAAAACAATTAAATATTTCCAATTGCACTCAGTGTTTAACCCCAAGGTACCGAAGTGTTATACTGTAAAATATACACAGCCTCTTTATATAAAAAGTTTTCTGACATTTTTACCCCATCTTTACTGTCATTTGTTCCAAAATACAACCTTGCAATGAAGTAAGATCACCTTGAAGATACTACTTTAAATGCAAAGCTATTGGGCTCTTTTGAAGATTCTAAGATTTTAAGTAGCTGAACAGCATTTCAGAAATATGACAGCTACACAATATCTAGGGTTGATGAGCTAATAGACAAGGTGGGAAGGTGAGTTTGTTGACCACATTAGATTTAACAAAGGGATACTTGCAAACCTTCTAATGGCCAAAGCCAAAAAAGACCGCTTTTTCAACACCAGAAAGCATATTCAAATATATAGCCCTTCTTTTGGGTTACATGAGTCTGAAGTAACTCATAGCAGGCACTGTGTCTCCCCACCACCACAGTCACTTCATAACACCAGCTCAGCACCCCAATAGCTGTCCATGCTGGGTCTACCAGTTCCTTATCCTTTCCACTGGACTCAACCTGGGGCTGGCTGTGCAACTAGGTATCCAGATCTCAGCATATCTCTGC
Organism: Protopterus annectens; assembly: GCF_019279795.1. Lineage (NCBI taxonomy): Eukaryota > Metazoa > Chordata > Ceratodontiformes > Protopteridae > Protopterus > Protopterus annectens. The sequence goes on from NC_056744.1 coordinate 973,268,051, forward strand.
ATCTGTCCAAAAGGGGGTTCACTTATGACCTATCTATTCCACTCTCCCTTCTGCAGAACTAATGGTATCCCCAGAAGGTGGGCATGCAATGGAGATGTGCAGTGTATCACCCCACCTCCAGCTCAGCCATGTCTCTACTATACTGTCAACCTCTAAATAAGAAAATATTAACATGGTAAGTGTTAAGTGACCTCATTAGCACTTCAAGATAAATCTTGATGATTGGATGGGAGATTCACTCTGGGGATCACTTCTGTGGCTCTGCTCGACAGTGGCACATGAAAATAATTTTCTTGGGTGGCGAAAGCCAGGGTACCTTTTGGCTAGGCTTATATAGGCCCTGGGCCAATAGCATAGTACTTACCTATGAATCTATGAAAAAAGTAGACAAGCAGAGATAGGTGGGTCTTAATAGAAGCATATGCCAAACCAGCACTGAGCATTTCACCCAAATAACAAAGAAAACCAAAGAAGCATCAAGAGTAAGTGGGTCTAGGTTCAGAGAGACACCAGAAAGAAAAACTCCTCCATTTGGATAAGTAGGATTTCCTAGTCATATGTTTCCCAGCCACCTGCAGAACTTGCAGCATGTCCTGAGAAAGAAATTGTGTCAATGGTGAATCAAAATCCTATCATCCACAATGTCATTTCAAGTGTAGATAAGTGGGGATGGATAAAAGATCCCTTGTCTTGTGTGATTAGATCCACCCTGTGAGGTAACTTGTGCTGATTACTCTGGGCTGGATGCAGACAAGGAAACCAGTGCTGTTGCCGACAAAGGGGAGTCACAAACAAGATTTTGTGAGCATCCTGTATAATTTTTAACAGGGATTTTGGAAATAGAGGAAGGGGAGTGAATGCATAAAGAATCCCCCCCTTCCAAAAGAATGAGATGGTGTCCGCCTTCTCTACCAGGAGAACTGCGACTCCAGCAGAAAACAGAAGCTGTGTGCTGTGAGGGGAGGCAAAAACTGCCTGAAGAGTCACTTGACAGAAAGATCCTATACCAGAAGTGCCAACCAGCAAAGAGGGTGAGAGGTCATTCCTCCCTGCTTGTTGATATACCACATCACTGTGGCATTGTCTATGAACACAGAGGCCCTGGAGAAAAAACAGAGTGAAAGGCCTGAAAAGCCATCAGAAGAGCTCTCATCTCTGTCATTGCTGTTCGCCTACTTACATGCAAATCTAAATATGTAGTTGTAGTTTTAGTGCTTGTAAAACCTGCACATAATTTTATACAAGGCGAACTACTCGGAAATTCTATAAACAAGTCTATGAACATAAGCATGCTGTTCAAATAGGTGATGAAAAAATGCATTAGCAAAGCATTATAAATTTTACAAACATAAACTGGATTAAGTTTCTAGTTTTAGAGGAATTGCAAGGATTTCAATATATATTTAATGCAGAGGATGAGTTAGGGTGGCTTGAATATGTGAGGCTAAATGCTTGCTATCCTTCAGGGTTAAACCATAGACAAGATTTTATTGCTTACATTAAAAGGAAAAAAAGAGTTAAGCATTAGTGTAAAAGTGAGATTATAGTAATCAAGCACAAAACACAGAAAAGACACAAAAATGCTGAAACCTTCAATGCTGGCCCTATTAAAGGCTGTCCCTCCTGCAACTTCACAATTCACCAAACAAGCAGCTCCGATAGGAAAGCAGTCTGTCCACAGATAAAGTAAATGAAGAATACTTCAACACATATGATGACATTTACACTTAGCTGCAATCCAGCAAGGACATTGCACATGCAGTACAGAAAAGGCTGAAAAGTAGTAATAAGCATCAGGAGACTTGACATATTAAAAACTGAAAAGAAAACTATAATAAGTAATAGATCATTTGGCAAACCAGCACAGTGCTGTTCAAAGTGAAAGAAATCTAAAGCATTAGAACAGAACTTTGGACACCATGCATTCATTTTCATGCCATGTCCTGCAATTACAAAGGTAGCACCAACTTGTTTTCTAGGCTAACACAAGATAGAAGTTCTTTTAGCACCAACATTTTAGTATAAAAGGAGCAAACAGGTTACTGAAGAAAAATACTGCTGAGTATATAGTAAGTACATGAAGGTGCTCACCATTCTCAGTAAATGCAAAGCAATAAATAAAAATCAACTGATGAGATGTATCAGACAAAGCACTACTTATATACAAGCCTGTAAACAGAACCAAATACAACTGTCACCTTTTATTCATGTAACAGATACACTGCTCACATAAGCAATAACAGCCTCACCCATTAAAGACTAATTTGATGCACTATAAAGTTTACTTATCCATGTTAGGCAGAGCCCCTCAATGACCATCTTCAAGAGAAATCTTGATGAGTGGATGGGAGATCGTAGGTTTACACTGGGATCTCTTCTGTGTCCCTACTAGACAGAGGTACAGTAAACTAACCTTAAAAGGGCTATCTTCTGTGACCTACTATACAGAGGCACAGTCAACAAATCTAAAAGGGTGGCGAAAGCCAAACACACTCTGGCTAGGCTTATAAATGCCCTAGGGCAGATAGCCTAGTATCATCCTATAAGCCTATGAAATCCAACACAGTATCAGCAATCCATCTACATGCTGTGGGAATAGAACCCACAGCCTTCTGCATCTATACATATGCATCCTGAAGTACTACTAACATGGCTTTCAAACTCTAAACAGACATTGATACCAATTGTCAAGGAAAACAGTTGCACGTTATATAATAAAACCACAGCATTCTTCCCTTATAAATCAGCAATCAGAGTGGAAAATTCTATAGACTTTCTTGCCAAGACAAAGTTATAGCTTACTCATCCAGAACTAAACAAGCATGAAGTAATTAGCAAAGTATCGCAACTAACACCAGTTTACACTGGGAGCACAAAGAAGACCGGAATTGAAGAAATACAAGAAAAAGAGAGACTGTGGGTGGGAATGCGAATGACGTAGCTAAAGTGGGAGTAGGGCATTGGTGTCACATTTAGGGCACTCCAGCTGGAGATTGCAGTTACAAAGATGCCTGCACCTCTCTTAAGGTTTATATAGCAGGCTGATACACCAGGTCTGCTGCCCAAATAGGTAATGGATTATAGGCTTAACACACAGACACACAGAAAAATTATGCATGTTCTAAGTAAGAAATCTGACTATATGGGTAATGCTTTTAGGAAGATTGCATATTTGTGACAGATGGACACATGCCACAAATTGGGAACTGCTGGATGATTTAAATAAGTGTTTGGTTAACAGGCTCAGTGTGTGTCATGCTTAATAAATAAAAAATAAGACTGATCTCGGCATATCCAGAACTAATCTACTCCCTAAGTCACTAGTTAAGCTGTTGAGTCAGTTACAAAAAAAAAACAAAAAAAAAAAACAGCTTAGCGATTATAAAAAAGCTAGGTAGATTATGTATTCCCCGTATTTTACAACTTTGGCTTTTGCCACTTTAAAATCACATCCAAAGTAATGCTTCAGAGATCAAAGTTCAATCGAGACTGTCTGTTTCGTCATGCCAAAAAAATAAATAAATAAAACACCACAAACCTGTCCACAACAGTTCATAGCTCATGGCTACTCAAGGACATTTAAGCAAGTAAAAATTCTCACTCGAGTGGGAAAGCAGTAACAAACGCTAGTTTAAAATCAAAAGGGAGCTTGCGACTACTTCAGGAGACCTGTGTTTTCACATTTTTTTAATAATGTTTCTGACAAGGATGAAGGAATAGCAAAAGACTCAAAATATAACAACAACAACTTGTCCATCAGGCTATAACACACTTGGGTCCTTCAAAACCATCGGGAAAAAAAGGAAAGAAAAGCGAAAATACAGAAAAAACATAGAGACATATATACACACATATATTCACACTCATACATACACAAACACACATGCATATCCACATTCATATATATAAACATATACACAGGCATCCATATAATAACTTCATGAACCATATGAATATATCATTAGAACCATACATACACAACAGTTATGCGCACAAAACACATGCACCTTTTGCAAATCATTTGCAGCTATTACAATACATCGGTTGCTATTACCAAGACCATGTGCACACCGTGAATCTACTACAGAAGCAAAACACAAAACGGACAAGTTGTAAAGCCTTGTTCTAGTAAAAGACAGCAAGGCAGAAGAAACTCATGAATTAGGTTGTAAAAAAGTTGACTTACAAATAAATCAGGCCACGAGGATAAGCTGATACAGGCAAGGCTTGGGAAAACACATTCTGATTGAAAAACACTGACATAACTTTATATGTTAGGCAGAGATCACTTCGGAGTAGGTGATATGCTACGGAGTAAAGCTGAAGTTTTTTGAGGTGGTCAGTGTAGGGCATTTGTTTGGGTCCAGTAATCCTCTTTGTGAGGTACTTCTGTGGCCTTTCCAGCTGCTGCAGATGTCTTGTGAGGTACATTCCAAAAGGGGCATTGCACTCTATAATGGGTCTAGTGAGTGTCGAGTAGAGGGGAACAATGACCTCTTTTTTCCTGGATGAGAACCCTTTTATGATGAGGTGTGCCACGTAGAAAGACTTCCTGACTACTGTGACGATGTGACTATCAAAGGAGAGACTACTGCCCACCTGGGTCCCAAGGTCTCTTATCACGCATTCAGTGTTAAGTAGATTGCTGCCTATGTGAAAGTTCATGGGTACAGAGTTTTTAGCAAAGGGGATGACACTGCACTTTTTGGCATTGAGCTTGAGGCCATGGCTCTGACACCATGCATCTGTCTCAGTGAGGCCCTTCTGTAGGATGTCCAAATCATTTGGGGACTAGATTCTGACTCCTAGTTTGCAGTCATCTGTGAGCTTTGTTAGCCAGAGGCCTTCTGTATTAGTCTATACTTCAGCGAAGTAGATACCAAACAGGAGAGATCCCAGGACGGAACCCTATGGTACTCCACTTGTCACTGCTTTGAGGTCAAATTTGGAGTCTGCAACTTTTACAGTGTGGGTTCTATCAGTGAGCCAGTTGGCAACACATCTTGTGATGTAGGGATTTATACCTAGTTTAGTGAGTTTAGCTATAATTCCAGAATGGGGGATGGTGTCGAAAGCCTTGGCGAGGTCAAGATAGGCTGTGTGAACCACCTTACCCTCATCTACGGCTTTGGTGACTGCCTCAAAGAAGTCGATCAGGTTCAGGAGGCATGATCTGCCTTTCACAAACCCAAACTGGGTGGGATCCAGACTTTGGAGGTTACCAATGTCTTTGTTTCTGAGTTCCATGATGATACATTCCATGGCCTTGCAGACCAGGCTCATCAGGCTAATAGGTCGATAGTTCCCGGGATCAGTAGTGGCTCCCCCTTTGTGGAGTGGGATAACTGTTGCTGTGCGCCATTCAGTGGGCACAAAGCCTGATGCGAGGCTATTATTGAACATGGTGCTTAAGTGGGGAGCCAGTTCGTTCTGAAGTTCGTGTAAAATACAGCCTGGGATGTTGTCCGGTCCCATGGATGCTGTGTTTTTGGCTTTAGAGAGTGCAGCTTTTACCTGCGTAGTTGTGATTACAGGGGCTCTGCATTCTTCCTGTATAGATATGGGCCCTTTAGGGGGTGAGAGGGGGGTAAAGTTAGCACTGAACCTATCTGCCAGGATGCTGGCAATATAAGTTGGTTCTGTAATTTTCATGCCTTTTTCCTCTAACTCAGAGCAGATCTGGGTGTTGCCATCGAGATTCTTGACATAGCTATAGAATGCTTTGTGGTTGTCCTTGGAATTAGTGGCAATTTTGTTTCCATAGCTAGCTTTGGAGGATCTTATAAGGGATCTCAGCTTCTTACTGAGGCTGACCAGGGAGCTCCTCCACTCATGGGATTTTACTCTCTTTTGCAACAGTTTCTTCTTTCTGTTGTAGAGTTTGTTTATGGCAGGGGACCACCAGATTGGCATCCTTTTTTTGGAGGATAGCATCTTGGCTCTGTTTGGGATAGCACGATCCATGCACTCGTGTAAGTGCTTATAGAGTGCATTTGTGTAGGATTCAGCAGTTATAACTGTATTGTCCATCTGCATGGGTGTCATGAAGTTCACCACTTCTGTCTTAAGAAGCATGAAGTTGGCTTTGGAGAAATTTTTTACTGTGGTTTCCTTAATGGGGGGTGGGGCAGGATGTGGATATCAAGGGTGATTAGCTTATGGTCGGATCGGATCACTGAGGAGTTGACTTCAGGTGTGGAACACTGGTCACTCATGTTGGTAATGACTAGGCCAAGGATATTGTTGCCCCTGGTGGGAGTGTGGATAAGTTGTTCTAGGGCATTGGAGTTTATGAATTCCAGAAAGCGTTGAGCTAAGGAGTTGGTACACGAGTAGTTTTCCCAGTTAATGGTGGGGTAGTTGAAGTCGCTCATTATTAGAGTGTTTGGTTGAACCCTAATATTTTATGTGGGATAGAATGCTCACCCACTTGTGCAGATGATGCCGACAGTCCTCTGACCTCTGGTGGGGTATCTGGCTTGAGCTGCCTATGTCTGATGGACATAATGAGCAAGCAATGCGTGAGTTAGGCAAAAATGCTTCTTTGTACTATACAACTGTGAAATGTTATTTATGTCTTACTTGCTTACGTTCTGTACTGTTATAGTTGTATACAAATCTTGCTACTCCACACGTACAGAAGATGCAGTAATTACCCTTTCCCTTGTGGGACATGTGCTGATTATGTGTGATGCACACAGTGGCAGGAAATGCATAAGGAATCAACACTTTGTCTTGTTTGAATGCATCATCATTGTGTTTGTGTATTTGCTGGATGTATCAGTTTGTGTTTTGATATTCATTTTAAGGCTTAATTGATTTTTAGTTCTTAATTACTTCTGTTCATGTATTATACCTTTGCTACTGCTCCTGAGAACATCCTATCATGGGGTTGCCTATGTCTGATGCTTATAGTAACCAGCCTGGTCAGCTTGGTGTTGGGTTTAATGGTAATATCAACTTAACCATGGACTCTGACTATGTTCCTAAGTGTAACCCATGGGGTAGAGCTCTAAAATTCCACTCTGGGTCTAAAGAGATTAAAAATATTGTTAAAAATAATGAAATATTTTTAAAACCAGTGAGGCCATAATTGCTAACCTAAGAAACAGCCTTTTTTCTACATTAAACGAGGGAAAAATTAATAAATATTTTTGAAAAGAAACCCGTGGAGCATCATTATGATAAAATATGTAGTGGTACTTCCAAATGTGGTGCTAGCCAACAATATTCCTATATTTTTGAAGGGAATTGTCCTGAGCTTGATAATATTCTTTTCTAGTAAAATCATTTTCTAACAGGGTAATTGTGGAACAAGATGGGTGTTATATTTAGCTAAGAGCAACACCTACCCCACATTTTATGTAGGTAAGACTGAGCTGCCCCTTAGGAAAAGAATATGCAAACACATTTATGACATTAAAATAAATAATGATAAAAATGCTTCGTGTAAACATTCATTGGTGTGTGAAAAAGTTTGTATTTTGGTATAGTGGATATAGTGTTTCCAGATGTAAAGGGTGGGGCCTGGGAGACATGACTTGGGTTCAGGGAACTGTTTGGCAGCTCAAACTGGATGCCACTTGTAAACCAGGCATAAAATGTTTCTATCCACACTGTTTTGAAACCGAGAGCAGTAAAACTTTAGATATTTCTATTATTATTATTTCATAATATCTATAATATCTATAGTACTATTTACTCTTTCTTTATTCAGTATTACCCTGTTTTGAAATTGAGAGCAGTAAAACTTTAGGTGTTGTTATTGTTATTGTTTTATAATATCTATCATACTAGTTACACTTTCTTGTATGTATTTATTTAACAATTGATTTATACTTGTTTTTAGAGGTGTTTTTTCAAAGGCATATTTTAGTAGGTATGTCTCTTTAAATAAGTTTATTAGAATTCAGTAGAGTTTAATTGATGGTGATGTATACTATTTAAATTCAGTTGTGTGTTAGACAAGTTGTCATTATGAAGAAGTCCAAGTTACTTGTGGTGGACGAAAGCGCTAACAATTTTAATCAATAAATGTTTACTCTTGTATTATATCTGGTGGCAGTTTTTGTATCCCAGCTGGGACTGCACGTTTTAGTGTTTGTTGTTTGACGTGGGATAATTATATCTCATGCACACAGTGGCCAGGAAATGCACAGGGAATCAACACTATGTTTTATTTTAATGTATGATCGTTGGTGTTTGTGTATTTTCAAGATGTGTCAGTTTGTGTTATGACATTCATTTTAAGGCATCACTGATTTTTAGTTCACGATTACTTCTGTTCATGTATGTTATTACTTTGCTACTACTCCTCAGAATGTCATAGCCTGGGGCTGCCTATGTGTGATGCTTGCAATAGCCAGCCAGCTAGCCAGTGCACGAATAAGCACAGTCTGGTTTGTTTGTATGAATCACTGTTACTGTTTGTTTCTGCTTTGCTCTTATGTTAATCAAGGGATGAGTGTATTTGCAAATCACTGCCTCTTAACCAGAGCCACGGCATACAGTGCCTGTCTCTGTCTGCCATGATCATCCCCTACTGCTGATTCCTCATCTGACTCCTCAACTGTGTTAGCTGTTGCCACCTGTGGTGCTGGAACTGCAATCCCTGTCCTGTGGCACCCTGCTTCAGCCATTTTCTAAGTATAATGTTATGTAAGATGGCACATACAGTCAGTATTTTGGCAGAGGTGGAACGGTCATATTGCAGTTCACCTCTAGATGTATGCAGATGGTGGAACCATGATTTGAGTATACCAAGTACATGCTCTATGACATTTCTAATCTGTGAATGTGCAGTGATGTAATCTTGCTCAGTGGGATTGCATGGGTTTCCTCATAGGAATCATGAGCCAAGGTTCTAAGGCATATCCCACATCCTCCTCTAGATGTCCTTGTGGGAAGTTTCCCCTTGTAGTCCTTAAGTACAGGTCACAGATGTGCCATATGTGTGAGTTGTAGAAACTTCTTGAGTGGCTTGCACACACATGATAGATGCTATCTTGTACAAATTACAGACTACTTGGCAGCTGATGGAGTGACATCCTTTTCTGTTCAGATACCTCATTCTCAGTTCACTAGGTGAGGCCTTTATTTCACTGTGGGGAGCAGCCTATGACAGCCGGTACCTCAGTGAAATGAGCTATAACATATACATTTCGAATAGTGCTTTCCCTCTCCTCTGTAGTATGTGGAAACAAGATATACTCCTTTAGATGTTGAGGCATTGCACTGAAGAACTGGTGAAGTATTCTTGAGGCAGACAAGCTATGAAACCTCCACTGTGTGCCCTGTAGGTTACTGAAAAGTCCCTGTAGATAAAATACATAAAGCTACACATACTTTATTATCCACTGGGATTGATTTTCCATGACTTCCACATGGCCTCAGATGGTCCCAGCAGATGTCTCCTATTAACTGTATCGTGTCCCTAACCACCCTGTAGCTGTCCAGTATTTCTATTTTATATAGCCAATAGTAGGTCAAATGTGGTCTAAAAACTCTGTGCTTTCAAGGGTGATGTTTGGCAACACCAGAAGTACCTTCTGTGACAACTGATACAGATTTAAAATGGCTACGGCAACCCCTAACATTCTTTAAAATTTTCCTGTGGCTGTATTCCAGCATGTGATGGAATTCAAAGCTAAAGTGAATGCAATGAGTTCAAATATGTTTTGTACATTTCTGAACCTCTCCACCATCATTTTGTTGCATACAAAATGGCTCATTATACAATCTTTGCCATCTTTGTTTTGCAGTCGGCTACGTTGTGTACTGCTGTTTCCTGAACTGAAAACTACCTGCTCATCATCGCTCATCATGAACACAATGGCTTTGCCTGATGAGCAGATGTCCATAAATCCCACTGTAAATAAAGTTGCCTCCTTTGCCCTGAGGTTGTGTGTCCTCAGTGGTGATTAGCATCTAGCAGTTAGCACAAAGGATTAAGGTATGAGTCTGACAGTTAGTGCAGAGAATTAAGGCTATGATGAGCTGTTAAGCTGCATCCTGCAGTCCAAAGTTTAATTGTCTCAGCCCCTCCTTTGCCACCTGTGTAACTCTAAGCAAGTTGCTTAATCAGATAATGCTCCCAAGCTGAGCCTAGAAAATGCCCACAGGGATCAGAGCTGTACCCAGGTAAGCAAATACACATTACTTATATAAGTGGGTGCAGGGAGCAAAGCCTCTTGAATGTGGAGTGTGGGAATGTTGCCTAGACTTCATCCAAGGCATTACTTTTTTTTTCTTCAGCAAAATTTACTGCTGTGTACAGTCAGTGAAACTGGACACAATAAAATAACATGTATAGGATGGCATTAAATGCATGGTAATGTTTCCAAGATCCTGGTAATTAAAACTAACTGCATCCTATAACTGATTAACACATTTTTCATATCCCTATATCATGAGACACTGTAAGAAAAAAATGATTCCTCTCAGATACTCAATATCCATTTGATGATTTTTAATTTGCTCACACATATATTTTGCTTCATATAATGTTTCTTCTTGTTTACTCAGTGGATATATATATATATATATATATATATATATATATATATATATATATATATATATATATATATATATATATAGACTGACTTAGTTCATTTGGCTGGCTGAGATTGTAGCACATTCTTTACTTTTAAGTGAACATTCCTTTTCCAATGTGGAGCTATCAATAATTTTGTAAACAGAATGCTCTTTGGACCTCCTTCTGGCATCAGCATATGCCTTCATTCTTTTATAGTCTCTTCTTCTGACCTTTTCATCTCCTGGCTCTCTGCATTTGGTCACGTAAAGTGTGTTGTCTCTTAAGCCGTGGCTGACCAGAATGCCTGCTGTTATAGCTCCAACAGCAGCATATACAGTTCTGTAGGTTCTCACCATTTTGCTCATGTACTCTTTCCAGTGGATACTTTTTTGTCTTTGCAATTTTTACTGCATTGTTGATGTTCTATATGAAGTACTCCATCATGCCACTGGTTTTATTTACAAAATGGAGTCAGATTTTTGTGTGCAATACCTTAACATTCATAGATAGGGTTGCCACCTTTTCAAATGCTCAAAGTGGGACATTTTTGGTACAAACATCGGATTTTGCAGGCCGAAACATACCCATGGCCAGTACAAAGGAGAGAACTTCACTTTTTTGCCTAAATAAAAGCTTTTTCTTGTAGCATTTTAGTTGCTTATTCTGTTTCTTATAACATTTAGATGTTTCAGATACAGAATAACTGTTTTATGCAACTACTACATAAAATATAAGAAATAATTCTGTCCTAAAACCTCAGGACATTTGCCATTTTTACATTTGTTTTGCAGGACGCAAATGTCGAAAGAGGGTCTGTCCCTCACAAAGTGGGACAGGTGGTAACCCTATTCATAGAAGTCCTTAAACTAATGGCTGTTAAAGAATGGACCATTGTCAGTCCTTACTGTACCAGGTATTTCAAACCTGGAAATATTTTGTCAAAATTTATACTATGTGTGAGGATATAGAAAATACTGATGCTGCAATAAGGACTGTGAAACAGTAATCACATACAGCTTATAGCTGTTATTTGTTACATACTCACCCATACAAGCAGTGCTAAGATTAGTCTGTGGTTCATCTGGGAATTCAGACATTTGTAGTGGGTCAGCTTTGTATTGTTGCATATTTGTCTATAACAAAAAAAAATGTCTTTATGCATTTTCTTTGCTAAATCAGCCATGTTTGTAACCCAGATTTTCTCCTTATTGCTGATTTGTTTCACTGTCCCTGTAGTAGTCTTTTCCAAAGGTCCTCTGGCATTGAAAGTTTGGACATTTTGAGAAAGTATCAGTCAGAAAAAAAATTGCCAATTCTTGTTTGGATGCCTCAGATTAAGACTTCCATACTGGAATCACTCTTTCTTTCTACCAGGTATCCTTATTTAGGTATTCATTTATACTTTGCAAAATACTATCCTATTTTGTTGCATTTTTAGCTGACCTAGGAAATTAGTCTTTTATGCCTCATTAAACCGGTGTTGGCAGAGACGTTGAGATGTTTCTGCTGCTTTTGTGAATTTTACGCTGGTGATACCTTCATCTGAGATCTAACCTGCCATATATCTTTGCAACATCATTCTCAGTTATGTTATCCACTGCATATATTAGGCACCATTCCCTATGCAAATTTCTGTATGGAGCACTCATAAAAACAAAAAGATCTTGACTTCACCTTGACTTAGGTTGCATAATGTTACTATAGACAAAAGCTGTGAAGTAATGTCTAATACTGTGTCAGTGATGTCCATTTTCTGGAGCCTCTCTCTGTCTCTCTCTCTCTCTCTCTCTCTCTCTCTCCAACCTCTTTACTTGTAAAGGGATTCCCCTATGAGGTACTGCTACTGGGATCACCATGGGGTCTATATGTATTTTAGGCTGATATTTTTTCTTTTCAGTACCTTTTAGCAAAATGTGTGTTTATCTACTAATTTACATTACAGTTCTATTTTTTTTTTTTTGCCAATTTCTTCACACATGCTCTACCTTCAAATGGTCTATTGTGATCAGTGTACTATTTTGGTAAACAAATAAACTAACTAACTAGTTTTCTTTCTCTCTATTTAACTCCTTCTACACTATTTTATATCTATGCTATATCCAGTGCTTTTGTGATGGAGTGACTTACATTATTTCCTCTAGTTTATAAGATATTTAAAATGACTTTGTAATCTTCTTCTCTTGTTTTATTCTGCATTGAAATGGCATTTATCTAAAATGGTTTAGTTGCTTGATTGTAGATTCTGGTTCAGACTTGCTTGCAGTGACATCAACTCAGTCTTCCTCTGATGTTATGCTCACTAAGGCTCCAGTTTAACATTTTTTTCTTGTCTTTATATTTTACTGTGACCTCTGGCTTCTTCACGCTGCCTTCTTTATTTAAAGAATAAATGCTTGTTTCACTTTCCCTATCACTGCCTTCACTATCTGTTGTTTTATCATTGGTACATGACATATTATTTACAATTATCTTCCAGATTTGTCTCTTTGTCTCTCTTTACCTTTCTTGCCTGTAGTCTTTATATTGTGGCTTGCCATTTGTGACTCGGCTTCTGAAAATCTTGCCAAAGTTATTTGTTTTTCTGTCCTTTGCACCCACCTTACTCACTGCTTTTTATAAAAATACTGTCTGTCATAATACCTGCATTATGTGTTTCACATCTTTTTGATATTTGTGTAAATCCCTTTGCTTTTATGCTTGCTGTTTCACTTAATTTTATTTTTCCTTTGTTACTCGTTTGTTTATTGGCATGTATTTGAGTCGCTTTATTTTCTTTACACCCCCCATTTTCCTTTACTGAATTTCTGATATGTCAAATGATAAGACAAAATCTAGTAGCTTCCCAAGGGTCATTACTGTCTCAGCTAGTGCTTTCTTTTTTTACCCTCTCCACTGCTACAGGGGTTTACTATCTGGTGTTGATCTCATTGCCGTCTTTTCACTGATAACAATAAAATCACATTTTCTAACTAGTGCTCTCAGTCTAGTTTATTTCATGTGTGTGGACTCTTCCCTCTGCTTGCACTTCTGCATGTATATATTGATGTTTATACATTTCTTATGCTCTGAGTGATTCTTTACCAAGTCTAGCAGTTTCTGGATCCTGTCATCTCAAATTGCTACTGCTTTGTATATATCACACACTTGTTATTCTGCCATGTATAGGAATATTACTTCCAGTCTAATCTCTGGCAGTACTTAGGGTTGTTGTATAAGTATTGAATCTGTCCACCCACTTCTTCAAATGTGAGCTTAATTTATGTGTATCACCATCTATTTCAAATTTAAGAAGGCCAAAGATCTGCTCTCATTTTATGTAACTAATCTTTAAATATTTTCTACTTGTTTTAATACTGCTATACACTTTTACCCTAATTTATGATAGTGTCCAAGAAAACGTCTTGGGCCATCACTCAGTTTGTAGTTTCTTCTTGCTTGCAGTTTTCTACTGTCATTTCCCTTCTGTTAATAACAGCAAAACTTACAGGCATTACACATCCACAAAAAAAAAAAAAAAAAAAAAACATATAAAATTTTATCAATCAAAGCCAGCTCAGGATTCTTATCTAGAACACAGAAATACTATTAGGTCAATGGGTAAAAGCAGCAATTCTGCTTTAAGCATTTCCTTGCTCTTAACTCCTCATTTATAGCTTAGCTAGCGTCTGTATCGCCCTCACACTATCATTCAGCAAGGAGCATTCTGTGATTTTTAAAAGGGAAAATGATTCCTTGAGCCATTGAGAATAACCTTGATGACTGTCTGCAACCACAAAAATGGTGTTTGGTTGTTGGATATGTATTGGTTGATGAATGTTTAGCTGTGAATAAATCTCAGACTCACCCACAGTTAGAAATCCATTCAGAAAGTTAATAAACTGCTGTTTCAGTAATCTTTTCACCAAAGAGCTGGCTATTAGATGTCACTGTGAGTGCCGAGTATAGAAATACATTTCACCTCTGCAATTCTGACTAAAAAAAACAGTTTGCCACTTTCTGGTTATAAGGTAACTAGGAAATATATAAACAGTTGCCTCTAAAATCATTGCAATGTGGCATACAATACTGAGTAGATTACATTGCTAAACATCTGAGAATTGCTCAATCTTTTATTTCTCAATATACAAATTGCTTTATAAATGACTGTGTCTTTCCAAAAGGTAACATATAGAAAAGAACTACTTAACCACGTAAAAGAAGAATCAGAATGTAACTGCACACTTTACATCTGTGTTATACTTAGTTAAACATTGCAGAAAGACGTCTTTCTTACTTCAAAGCTATAAATAAAGTACACATGTAAAAACATAGTCTTCTGATTGTAAAACATTGTATAAAACACATGCACTATCATTTCATATCATTGTAAAATCTGTCTGTATAAAAGCATGTATGCGTCTTTGCTTTGTGACTTGGGTTGTCACTGCAAATTGTTTTTGGCCAGCTTACTCACTCAGTTAATAAAATCAATAAATATTATACAAAAATAAATAAATAAACTCAGTCATCCATCAAACTACAAAAGGCACAGCATTTTTAAGCTACTAGGATTTCTATTCTTTATCACACTTAAGCATGCATGGTTTAATCATTCACATACCTCCCAAAGAAGTGTGTTTGAGCATTTCACAAGATCAGGTCACTAAATCAGTTAACTTAGGATATGAAGCAGCCTATTCAGGTCATTCAAAACATATGCTTTTGCAAATGTCTTAGTTTGGCTCACTGCCAGTCATTACTTCAGACTGTGTCCTACAAGGTCCCAAAAACAAATGTGCTACACTTAACAAACTTGTACTAAATTCAATGTAAAGTCAAGTGTAATTTAAAAAAAAATCAGTGTGCAGCTTTAATGCTCATTGAATTTTTCCTAAAGAAGCTTTGTTGACATGTAACATACCTGTACTAATCAGACCTCTCAACTGTACCTATTTTGGAGATATATACATGTATTTGGACTTCATTGACTTCTTTACATGATGTACCTATTTTTGGAGGTATGCTCTTATTTTAGGGCCTGACTTACCCATCTACATGATTTTCTGAATCCTCTCCTCACACGCAATTTTAAAGCTGTTTACTAAACAGGAAACCAGATTATATGACCAACATACTGGTAGCACCACTAATTTAAAGAAAGATGACCTTCATATTACAGCTCCCTTTTTCAGAAGCAAAAATAAATGTCTTTGTGAAGTAGATATTTTGCAATATCATTCATTAAAGTCTACAGCTTTTGCATTCTGTCTTTCATAATATGCTTACAGTTTTCCATTATTTTTGCCACACTCTCTTCCTAACCCTAAGGTCCCTAATAGCTCCTCAAACTACACTCCTCCCTTCCTAAATTTAAATTCCCTGATCATTACCTAACCATAAAACTCTCTTACTGGTTCCTAAACCTGAAACTCCAACCCCCTTCTCTAAACTTAAATTCTCCGATCACTCCTTAACTCTAAAACTCCTTTCCCACTTCCTAACCCTAAACCCTAAAATCCCCCTCTTACTTTCTAATCTTAAAACCCCAGTCCCGTTCTCTTTCTGCAGCTGCTTTCCTGAGATCATATTTGGGTTTGAGCACAAGCAGTGCTCCTTCTCCACAGCTGTTTGGCTTGTGTCACTGGCTTCGAGACAGTAGTTTTTTGAGCATATGGGACTTGAGCACCTGTAGTGAACCCTAAAACAAACAGTTGTCCAACTGTTCTTACTGAATGCCTCATTGCCAGAATATCCTAAGGGTTTGTAATTCTCATCAAATCCCACACCATTGTCATAGAATTTAGCTATTCTGGCTGACAGATACAGCCACTTTGTAGATCATCTGACACATTGTAAGGCATAAATTAATAAATGGCTGATTACACACTGCCTAGGACTTCCTACTTCTGTGTTCTATAATCATGCTAACACACACATGCTCACACGCATTTAATGCTTTTAGGTGCCACTTTTAAATGTTGCTCCTGAAACTCTATGTATCTTATAGGATGGAGAGGAAGGGGTGTGATCAAAAGCTAGAGGAACTAGAAGTCTTCTCATATCAGTCCAGAAGAGACAGGAGGACATGA
This sequence comes from Protopterus annectens, assembly GCF_019279795.1. NCBI lineage: Eukaryota > Metazoa > Chordata > Ceratodontiformes > Protopteridae > Protopterus > Protopterus annectens. The sequence continues at coordinate 973,284,656 of NC_056744.1, forward strand.
TACCGATGCACAGGATCATGTCAGAGAGCTGTGAGGGGGTCATCCAGAACAAGAAGGACAGTGGGCAGGAGTGGGAAAGGGAGACAGATTATAGGGGTTAACTACTTCCTGTATTTCCATAAGTACTTTTCTATACAGCATTGTAGACCCAGAGAGCAGACTACCAGAATAAATGGTGGAGACGGAATCCAGAGGGGCATTCCAGAGGGCCTATACCATGTGGAGAAAGGATAGATGGGAAATACAGATGGCTGTGAGGTAGAATATTAAACACACTTAAAGGGCAGACTAGATCAGCTTATTGTTTCCTTTTGCTTTTAATGCAGCTTTACTGATTGAAATCATCCCATCAAGCTGGCAATCATCTTTTTTATGGGAGAAAAGCCCTCCAAACACCCCATATAAAGTAATTCAAAGTTCACAAACCTTCAGGATAAGCTAAAAACTCATGGTAATCACCTGTTCTGTGAGGTGATCTTAAAAATTGGACTTTCCTGAAAGGCAAATCAGCAGATCAGTATAATATTGTTGAAAACACCTAGATTAGTGTAGATAGTTTTAACCTACTAGCTTGTAGAGAGATGCCTCCTAGGCTGTTGTTGGTGGTGTTGGGTGAGTATGGGTGGGTGGAGTTGACGTCTTTCTTAACCATCAAAATTACATGTGTGTGGAAGGATTATACATACATTCTTACATGTCTGTGTCCTGCAAGTAAGTTATTTGTTTACCTACAGCAAAAAAATAGAAAATAAAAATCTTAACTGTTTCTGATATTGTGCTAGAGTTAAATATCACACCTGTTGTCCTTTTAAATGAAGACACATCACTGCTTTTTTTAGCCTTTTCCAGAACCATACTCATCTCATCAGAATACCGATTTTAGATCACTGATGTTGCTGCCTTCACTACACTGCCCACTCATGTTCACACTGATGTTCAAGAAATCATGCAACAGTACTGCCATTATAAAACAATGATCTACAGTTTGAAGCTCAGCAATTGATTTCCTCAAGTTTCACTTGTAAAATGACTGGCTCCGGGCAAGAGCCTTAACCAAACTGCGCTCCCAGATATCACATTTGTGCCTAGGAGGCTTACCCATTCCACAAAATAATAATAATAATAACCAAAACAATGATGATGATAATAATAATAATAATAATAATAATAATAATAATAATAATAACAACAACAGTAATAATAGTCACATATTAGAGCATGCTGTTCTGAGCACAGGTAAGGTCACTGGCAAACTGAATAAAACCTGTTTTCCTGAACATTCTTATAGATCTCATATGAACTCCATTATTCATTAATAGTGCTTTTGTAAATTGTTCTACACTGTACAATGTTATAGGATAACTAACTTCACAGATTACCACAGACCTGCATGTTTTCATTTGGTATGCTTTTGTAGTGGTATTGTTTCTGCAATGAATAACCACTATGTAGAACTAGTACAGTTCTGTGACTGCACTTTTATTGATTTTGGTGCTACTGACAGTGTGTGACAAATCTGAAATGGCTACATTGCTTAGTGATTTAATTTATTCTTATTTATCCTTTGTTTACTGTGTTAGTCCTACTGGCCCAGCAGCCTCTTTTCAGAGGAGACTCCAAGTGGTATTTATACTGACTAGGGGAATGTTGACCAGGCCTATAGGGAACTCCTCTTACTCATTGATGTAAATCGTTTGCATCCACCTGAGCTACCACCACCCCGGGCGGATGGGTCTCAGTTTAAAATGTGATTTCAGCAATACAGTTTTGAATCACTGTACAACAAATATGGTTTAGTGAAGGTGGTTACTGTCATTGGTTAATGTCTCTTTCCCCCAAGATGCAGCTTCTTGATTATAACAAGTAAAATGGTACAGGGGACAGAACTTCCTACACACAGCTGTGGAGGGCTCTGCACCCATGTTATACAGTTCTTGTTGCCAAAACTTGAAAGGTAGGGACATAGTTGTGAAAGTGTTATAAAAGTGTAACACTATGATTTGTATATGTTTCTTTTGATGCATGTCACAGAACTCCTTAGTGCTAACCTGGCCGGTAGTAACAATGTGCAGTACTTAGAAGTATTAATTAATTAATTAATTAATTAATTAATTAATTAATTAATTAATTTTTGGCCCTGTCATAGCTGTCTGCCATGAGATACAGGCTAAATCCCTTTCTCATTTTTCAGCCATGATATTCCATGCAAGTATTCTTCTGTTCTTATGAACCAGGGTCTGTAAGCAGAGAAGTCTGTGTGTAAGAATTAAGAAAGTGGGCAGAGAGAAGATGATTATGTATGGTGATATTCTGAAAGCTGCTAAGGGCTTTTTGTTATGCCCTTTCCACATTCCACCTAATAAGCACTGTTTGGCTAGAAATCCCATCCTTACTCTTGGGATAGGTGAGGCAAAAAAGTGGTATTCAGTCTCTACATCCTCCCACAGACGAATCTTCAGGGACTGGGATTGCTGATTAAGCTTAAGATGCCTGCATTATAGTCAGGGCTCTGTCCCTGTACATGATGGATCCAGCTATTTAGAAGCAATTCTAGTGAGGTAGGAATAATGACTTTACTGTCAGAGAGGTTATTCCTACCCTACCCCACCTAAGATGATAATGGTAATTGAAATTTAGTTGCTTTGTACTGCGCATGCTATATATGCAGATGCTACAATATAAGTGGGTTATGAAAGCATCCCAAAAATCACATTTTTGTGGTTGTATGTTTGTGAGGTCACATTTCTTTTAGTCACAGACATAAGGTCAGTGATCAGGAACATACTGTATTAGTAAAGAACAAGTCTGCACAACCTTCGGAGTGTGGTATTCACTTTTCTCTAATGCTGTGTGATATCAGTTAATTTGTCTCTTTGCGTGTGTGTGTGTGTGTGTGTGTGTGTGTGTGTGTGTGTGTGTGTATATATATATATATATATATATATATATATATATATATATATATATATGAATGATCCTACTGTATTGTCCTTAGGGGTAAACACATTGCTACCCTGGAAGGGTGGAAGTTTTTGAAATAATTTTATAGCTTCCAGATGCTATAACACATCTTAGCAAAGCTCTAACTGTGTGTATGGTAACATATATGTGCTAGATTCTGGTTCAGTTTCTAGTAAAGGGGTAGTGTGGGAACTAGAGTCAGATGACCAGGTGTATGTGATGTCTTTCTGTAAGCCAGCACTGCAATGGTGCTTTAATACTAGATGAGACAGAAGTCTCAGAGCAGTCTGTTTTTGAAACCTGACAAAGAAGGAAGACGACTCACCCACTTCATCTTGCCTTGCTTTAGTAAGTAACCAGGGAATAGTAATTCTTTAGATCAGTCAGGAAAATATAGTGAGATTAGTTAAGTATTGTTTTTCTGTAGCTGTGTGAATCTTTCCATCTGTGTTATTTTTAATATTTCCTGTGGCTGAAACTCTGGTGTTTATTGTAAATAGATATTTACTATTTTCATGTATTTTTATTATTAAATATATTTAAAATTTTCATTGTGAATGGTCTTTTATAGAATATTTTAACCTTTGAGAGTACTTATATTTATTTGGTGACACTGTGGCCGCTTCTGAAGGCCTTGCTGTATTGGTCAAACACTACCATTTGTATTTGTATTAAATTTACTCAGTATAATTGGGTAGCCTTGTAAGAACCTTAGAGTAGCTGGCTGGTGGCAGTGTAACTACCTTATAGTCTGGGCAAAGGTAGCAGAAGTAGTAAATCTGTGCAAGCCTTTCGTGTGTGTGTGTGTGTGTGTGTGTGTGTGTGTGTGTGTGTGTGTGTGAAAATCATATCTTAGTGTGTGTGTCAGCTACTTGGAGCAGGGACACAGAGGGTGGTGGAGGACTTCGCTTGCAAAACTTGGCTGAGCACTCAACTCTACAGCTGTGCCAGAGAGGAGTCTTATTGAGGACTCTTAGTGGAGAGAGAGAGAGAGAGAGAGAGAGAGAGAGAGAGAGAGAGAGAGGGAAACCCAGCCCTCAGCCTAAGTGTGTTCCCTGTATGCTTTTAAGGGAAATTATGCTTGGTGATCTGCATTTGGAAATACTGTGTGTTATCTATTTTTGTTCCAAGTGAATGTCCCTACACACACACACACACACACACACACACACACACACACACACACACACACACACACACACACACACACACACACACACACATTTTACATTTTAACAGGATACAGTTTCCTATTTACCAAGTTTATGTCCACAGTAATGTGGAACATAGTCTCCCATCTTGCAAATTCCAGAACCAAACAAGTATCCCACATAGAGAACGTATGTAGAATGAGTTTTATGCATCAGTCTGGCTTTTTTTTTAATAAAACGAGAAACAAGGGCCTCCTCTTCATATTTATTTAACAAAACATGTGGTAAAAATGCAAGACTGAAACAGGGACATCTGCTTCATGACTGCTGAAACTGTACCATAAGTGATTTAATAAAAATGATTTCATGAAGTATATGAAAACTTTGGTGAAGGCAGGATTCATTAAAAGTGTACTTTGAAATCTTCTCCTTGCCTGAAATGTATCTATATGGTACTGATGAGAAGCAATATGAAAAGAGACTGAGAAATATAAGACATACTATGATAAACATCTGGCTGAAATATTTAAGTAAATCTATCTTTACAGGGATTATGAAGCAATAGTTATTCTACATTTCTATTCCGCAGTAATTGCATTTTTTATTTTCTGTTATTTTGCTTATTCTAATCAGGAATTGTTCATAAAAGACCATAGATATTAAGGATTTTTTTCTTTCAAACAAAGCTAGATGCAAAATCAGCTCCCTATTGAAATCTCGAGATTCACTTTGCCAAGTCCTGAGATTCTAGAAAAAGGACCAAAAATACAGGAGAAGAGTGAATATTGAACCTCACTCTTATACTTTAAGCTTGCTTTTTGAAGGGGTGCAAGCCCCCACCCTCCAAACTTATACATACCAACTGTGAGATCACCTTATCTAGAAGAAAAGGAATATTCTGAGGAATGACAATCTCTGATTCAGTATATGTAAGTTCAGATTTTTAGCTATTCTATTTCTATATCACGGATTTCGGCAAAGTGGGTCCCAAGATTTCAAATAGCTACTTGAGAATCAGATTATAAAGTATGTTATTCATTATCTCACTATTTTCTGCAACATTCCACAGTGTGGTCTTCTAACTTCTGGTCAGGGTTTATCCTTCACTGTTTTCCTGTCAGTCTGAAATCTCCCGACTACTACTACTACTATTAATAAAAACAGTTCACCTGGTAAGAGCCCAATCCTTTAATGGAAAATACAGTTTGAACAACATGAGCGCTTTCGTCTGTAAAAATACAAACTTCATCAGATAAAATCACGCTAAAACTGACATCCTTTATATAGAAAATAATTACCCTATAAAATGATTAACTTCAGTAATTCAATCAATCAATTAAAGTCATAAAAACTTTTTTTAAAAAGACATGGTACTAGGTAAGTTTTGATGCATCAAACCAAAAAGCCTAAAAAGGCTTTAATGCACCTGATAGAACTTTGATGAACATTTTAATTAAAAATGGTGAAAAAAATGTATGTATAAATTGTACATATCAGATGTTGACCAAATAATATACTTCTGTAGTTATGTGTTTTTATTTTCTAAAAATTCAAGCTTTTTCAAACTATGTTAGCCTTTCCTACTAAAATAGCTTTGATGTTGATATGTTCATTTAAACCAGGAAAAATGTTAGATTTTAATCTAAGTTGCCATCTTATTTCTTTCTGCAACAAGATATTTTTAGGATCTCCCCCTCTATTTTCCACATCAACAATATCAATAATCCCAAATTTAAACAATGGCGAAGAAGACTGACAAATAATGGTGTGTTTGTATAGGGCACTTGTTTCCTTTTTAGTTTTTATATCATTTCTGTGTTCATAAATCCTATCTTTTAGGTGACGTTCCGTTTTGCCCACGTAAAAACATGAGCAGTGACAACAAGTTGCCAAATACACCACCATGGAGGTGTAACAATTACCCCTGCAAAATTTTACTGAACTGTTCAAACCATTGTTCAAAATAACACTATTTGAAATGTTGATATAAGAACATTGGGCACATCTGCCACATGGGTGGGTACCCCTACTATTCTTAAAAGATTGATCTCTTCCTTCCAATGTTCTTTTAAAGTTGTTTCCCACTCGGTGAATGAAAGTAGGTTTGTTGCCTATAATGTCCAAAATTTCAGTGTTGGTCTTAAGTATAGGCCAATTTTCATATAAAATCCTCTTAAAATTCGAAGAAAAGTTATTATGTTGAATAGAACAGGAACCTGAAAATTCTTTTGATCTACCTTCTAATGTATCCGTATTTAAAGTGGGATGCCCAAGTAAAGGTTTAAAATGTGTGCCCCATCCCTGATAAACCTCCGTCAATATCTTGGCCACTAATTCCTTGGGATAACCCCTTTCTCTGAACATTTTGTCCAGATTAATTAATTCTTGTGTGATATCCTCTGAATTCGATGTCATCCTTGCCACTCTGACAGCTTGACCTTTTATAATACTTTTTTTCTGAAAGAAAGGGTGTTGGCTGTCAAAGTGGAGATAACTGTTGCACCAAGTTGGTTTTCTGTACACTTGAGATTTAAAGCCACTAGAGGTTTTGGTGAGTGTAATATCCAAGTAATTGATAGATTCCCTGTTTGCTTGGTAAATAAAGGACAAAAAGGAGGTAGATTGATTAATGTAAGAAATGAATTGATCCAGTTCCTCTTGAGTCCCTTCCCAAATGACAAAAATGTCATCCAGGAATCTGAAGTAAGCTTTAATCTTGACAAAGAATGCACTCTTAAAAATGTGTAAAGTTTCCCATTCTAATAATACCAAATTGGCGTAAATAGGGGCGCAAGCCGCCCCCATAGCTACACCACTAACTTGTTTGTAAAAAACACCTTCAAAATTGATAAAATTATTATCCAAAACAGTTTCCATTAGTTCTAACAATAAGCATTTCCTATCCAATGTTAATTCTGAATATTTATGAATGCTTGCCTCAAAAAATTCAAAACCTTCTTTCCTTGGGATGCAAGAGAATAAGTCTTTTACATCAATAGTAGTAAAAAGACTATCTTTCGTCCATAACTCGTGGTTAATTCTTCCCAAGAAATCCCATGAGTCCTTAATCAGATGTTTGTGTCGATTGGCAATATTTTTGAAATTTTGATCAATAAATACTGCTAAGGGATGGGTTTTTGATCCTCGGGCGGAAACTATAGGTCTAAATGGTGGTTGAAGGATGTTCTTATGAATTTTTGGTATCCCAAAGAAACTGAAGTTAATCATTTATAGGGTAATTATTTTCTATATAAAGGATGTCAGTTTTAGTGTGATTTTATCTGATAAAGTTTGTATTTTTACAGACGAAAGCGCTCATGTTGTTCAAACTGTATTTTCCATTAAAGGATTGGGCTCTTACCAGGTGAACTGTTTTTATTATTAGTCATCAGTTTTGGATTTTTTCTTTACTACTACTACTACTATGTTTGACAGGGAGGTCTCTAGACCCTCTAATGTACCAGGGAGGTGATGGAAGCATTAAAACCTTCAGCTTTGCATAGTAAGGAATTTTATTTAATATCTTCGCGTGGATGATGCATGCAGTGTGTGTGTAACAATGAGTCACATTGCTTACATGTTATAGTATGCGCTTGATGGCAAGTAGGTCTGAGTATCAACAAAAATACTTTCTTCAACTTAGGTTACTTAATGGAATCAGCAGGGATTAGCTGATTGATTTTAGTCCTTCTAGAGGGTTGATGTGATACTTAGGCAAACTAGTTAAACCCAGAGCCAGGTCTCAGTTACAGTTTCAACTATCTGTACCTCAGAGTCTGCTACAAAATACGTTTCAATGCTGAAAGGGTGGTGAAAGGATTTGTTGTCTTCTAGTGTAGTTTATGTTCTAGTGAAAGAGCTTTTTTTCTGAGATACCAGGGAAGACTACAGCCATGATATTTGTATTTTGTGGTATACCTTTTACTCTTTTTAGTGAAGACTTTAAAGCTGACACTTTCAAGCTCAGAGATTGATGAAGCACAGAAACTAAAAATTATATATTTAAAAAAGAGTACTTTTGTTCAGTTCACTCCTGGTTTAACAACCATGTCCCTCATGGATAGTGGCAACAAGTAAATGTCCCAAAATGTTCTTGTTTCATCTCCCCCCAGGTTATAATTGCACAAAATATAAGGGCTGAAAACTACCATGGGAATGTAAGGCTAGGCCTCATAAGATCCTTACAGATCAGGACCTGGTAAGTACTTATGAACCTATGACGAAAATATATGTGAAGGAGTCTTCAAGGAACACATCTGTAGGATCATTAAAGATATTAATGGGAGGCATTTGCAAAGATGGCTGGATGATCTAGGTGAGTAAATTCTTGGCAGTTTCAGATGCCATGGTCGACTTTATAAAATAAAAAAAAAATAACCAAACTGTTAATAAAACAATAAAACTAAAAAAATGATATTACAGTTAAAAATATACTCAAAATCCTTTTATTAAATATTTCATTGATTTATTTATTTATCCATTGTTAACTGGTATAGTCCCACTAGGCTAGTCAAATCGTTTTAGGGGAGACCAGCTGTGGTATTAAACTAGGGGAAATTTGGCAAGAGCATTGGGGAACTTCCTTTATTCTTTTCGATAGGTGCTGTGGGATCTTTTGCATCCACCAGCACTACTACCAATTCAGGCAGATGGGACCTTGATTTATTGTTTCATCTGAAAGATGACACACTCAGGAGTGCACCACCTCCTACGCTGCACTGCAGTATAAACAATCCATTTACCTAGTGTGGGAATAGAACCCACAGCCTTCTGCACCAAAGGTGAGTGCTACCTTCTGTGAAACTGACACTAATACTTTAGTGCTTTTGTCTAATATTACTAAGGGCTTTCAGAATAAAACAGACTTAGCAATGCACATGATTTAAATAACTTACTAGGTATGTCACATGCCCTTACAAGTGAAATAGTTCAAACTATAAACAGCAAAAGAAACATTAAACTTATCTACCTCATAAAATTACATAAACTATTAAAACATGTTAACCACTCATAAATAGAGAAATATATTATCAACTGGACAGGGAGATAGATCAATTTATGGGTCTCAAGTTTTAATAAATATTTGATGTTAATATTTTCATTGAGTCTAGGGGGCTTATCAGCATCAAGTAGTATCTGCCAATGCAGTTGTCTATATTCAAGAAGTCTTTCAAAGTCACCACCTTTAATATTAGACTATATATTTTCTAATGCGCACACGCACACAAGCACACATGTGAGCATGCAAAACACACACACACACACACACACACACACACACACACACACACACAAAACATACAAAACAGTGGTTTCTTAAAATTAGGGCACCTAGTGTTGTGTTCAAAAAATGCATTGTTTTTATTTCTATTTTTAATTGCATATAATATATATATATATATATATATATATATATATATATATATATATATATAAAAAATATATATATATATATATATATATATATATATATATACATATATATGGATTTTTATCAAATTATCGTGTTTTTGAAAATGCAAAATTCATATGGTCTCAACCATATGTTCATGTTTCTGAAAACTTGAATGGGAAAAAATGTTTATGCAGGGGGACAAGCACTAGAGTGAGGAAAAGGGTAAATTCCCTGATCCCCACTGTGGTGTGATCTACATAGACATGCTTTAATGGGAATTTACCCCTTTTCCCACTGTAGTGCAATCTCGGAGTTGGTGTATATAATTTGCAAGGGGTGTGAGGGTGCAGGAGGATTTGCCCCCTTGCATGAACATGCATTCTTTTTTCCCTTCATGTTTTCTGAAGCTGGAACATATGGTCTCAACCATAGGAATTTCAAGTTTCTGAAAACTCGATAATATGATATAAATTCATATATGTGACTGGAAAGTCTATGTGATGTATTTCCAGTGTAGAAACTATCACATGTTAAACATACAGCCATACATATAACATCAGAAATGTTACAATCAAAGTGATTCTTTATACTGTAACTTTTATCTTTCTGAAAAGACTTATGGTCCCCCATTAATACATCTGCATTGTGCACACTGAGCACTCAAAATCTGTAGATAAAAATTTGAAGCACTATGCCAAAAACCCTTTTAAATCTTTACTAAAAATACACCTAGAAGAATCCTGGCTCTGCTCATGCTCCACACCTGGATAATCCATATTATAACATATCTGTCGTACTCTGCTCCACCCAAACATTAGTTCATACCACCCTCATTATCCTGTGAAACTTCAAGATGCTATCCACCAGCCACTCCTATCTATTAGCAAACTTTCTCTAGCTAAATCTTCTAACCCCCCTCCCTGCCACCTTTATTACCCATTACGCTCCCAGTATGTCAAATCAGATTCCTGCTGTTAACTATGCTTATCACCAGCCTCATTTTCCCACTCCTATTTACTACCAAACATACTCTATTAACTTTCTTATGCCTAATATCTTCTAGCTCCTTCTGGCCATTAAATTCTGTTTAATCTATGGTTAACCTAGAAGTTCTCACCAATTAATTGTAACAATGTTCATTTTCATGAAGGTGCCACTGGGGTAAGTATTATCCTAACTAACACCCCCCACTACAAATCCTTAGTTACTTCCCTACTTACATACCCCCCCCTGCATAGATGCCCATAATACTCCGGACCCCAATGGTTTGGAGTGCATGGTTAGCCTTTTAGGGCAGTAGTGGTTGTTAGTCTAGTAACAACCTATGATCTTATGGGTGTCCCAATACCAAAATTAGGAAATGTGTAGCACAACCTGACATAAGCAATCCCCATTTTGTTACTCTGTAGACATGAAAATGGGCTCGGTAGGCGTAATTACTACTGAAAATTCAATAAACATCTGATCCAGGACAGGTGATTGGAAAGCCTTGCTGTCAATGAACAGTTTGCATTTGTTGGTTCAGCATTGTAATCATAGCCAGATGTGGATGTAAATAGTTGATCTGTACCATAAAATGACAAAAAAGAAATAGCAGATGCCTTTTAGGATGGTTATGCTGGAAACATGTTGATCTAGCAAACACATTTAACAAATGCTGTTCTGTGGAATATTAATTGCTAATGACCACTTTCGATGAAAAGGATACTTTTCTGTTTTTTTTTTTTTTTTTTTTTATTTACAGGGGGCAAGCCCTGCTGTAAAATGGATAAGGGGTAACACTCCCTAACAACTTATATATGGCTTACTTATCAGTGGACAATGCTTTATTTTTTTTTTTTGACAAGGAATTTAATTTTGAAAATTAAATGTCTTGGAGAGTTTCACTATGATGTATTGCATTCTTCAAGCCAGCCAAGTGCTTTTCATTTTCCACTATGGTTTGACAGTGGAGTTGGTATATTTATATATATATATATATATATATATATATATATATATATATATATATATATATATATATATATGGATCTACCTTACTAGATCGACACGTTAAAACAGCGAAAACGACTTCACCGACGCCAGAAGATCGACAGTTCACAAACACGACACCTCATACACTCGACACATCATACCAACAAACAAAACAAATTCCCTATCCAAAACCCACACACACAACACAATCACACCAAAATCCTTACAAACCAACACTAACCTATACATACACAACTATCTACAACCCTAACCCAAACCCTTACCCTAAGGTCCGTCACTATCGCACACTCACCTAACCCGCACCCTAACCCTAACTCACTTATCCCACCCCTACCCCTACAGACCGCCAACATTGCACACTTACCTTACTCGCACCCTTACCTAACCCGCGCCCTAACCCTAACTCACTTATCCCACCCCTACCCCTACAGACCGCCAACATCGCACACTTACCTTACTCGCACCCTTACCTAACCCGCGCCCTAACCCTAACTCACTTATCCCACCCCTATCCCTACACACCATCAACATCGTACACTTACCTTACTCGCACCCTCACGTCCGTCACTACTGCATACTTACACATCCTTTCCCCATCGCAGTGTTCACAGCGTCGGTGTCTTCCTCCATCTTCTGCCTTGTCGATCTTCTGGCGTCGGTGAAGTCGTTTTCGCTGTTTTAACGTGTCGATCTAGTAAGGTAGATCCATATATGTATATATATATATATATATATATATATATATATATATATATATATATATATATATATATATATATAATTTAGGGTGTGTGGGGGATGGAATCCTCCACATGGGAAGTGCAAAAAAGATTTTTCCTGTCTTTTTTTTTTTTTTTTTTTTTAATTTTATCATTTGATGAACAGTGAGTCAAAAAGTTGCTTCAGTGCTTAGTAAGTAAACTCTTAAGTATACCAGTTCCATGGTCACAAAACAGTGATGAAAACTGCAACTTCAGTGATTGATGAATTTGGTTTACAGTGATTGGTATTCAAATGAACATCATTCAGAATAAATGCATTCGGCAGATTGACTGGTTCCTGTTGTGTTGTGCTGTATAGCCTGGGGGTGGGGGTGTTAAACCAGAAATGTCATATGTTTCTGGAAAATTGAGGTAGTTATGTGATCATATAATGAATGCCAGTTCACACGCAACATAAGTAACTATGGCCTGGTTAGGATAGTATGGTGTTGCTTATGTAAGCAGTTCTATCCCTTTTTCTCAAATGTTATTAAATAAACAACTCCATTGATTTTTGTCTACCATCTATGTGCATAGAAATGGCAGTCCAAGACTTAGCAATTGTCAGCCCACTGCTATTCTCCATACTGCCACTCTTTGTTGTGATAGGTTCTCCTAGTACTGTGATGCTATGAGCACCTTGATGATGGGAATTTGTGGAACATGGATGACTTAGAATTGTTCCTTCCTATTCTTTGTATACAAAGATACAGACGCAGCCATGCAAGCATGCACAAAATCTCATACACACACACACTCTCTATCTCTCTCTCTCTCTCTTTCTGCTTTTTTTGCCTGAAGGGAGTTCATCCTTTTATTTACCAACCTTTTATCCATGCTTAATGGAGTAAACACAGCTGAGGCAGCCAAGCCACAAACCAAAAAGGGCATACACTGTTGACTGATGTACCTGACATAGATTAGTTTACACTGGAGGTGTTGGTCATTTTGTTTTGTCCATGAGTCTGGGATGCATTTTGGGGGCAGTGTGTGTCTTGATTATTATTTACTTTGTCTGGCTTGAGCTGTGAAGATTTTGTAATTTTGATGCATTAGACAAAAAATTCCATCTGCAGGCATGACCTTGGAGTGTTTGGTGTCATACGCTGATATGTTTGGAGTCATACTGCATTCAAGTTTGGATTGTATGACTCAAATTCACATGTACAGATATCTATTTTTTGTAGCTCATTCTCACAACCACACAGTTATGATGCCCTTTTCAGATAAAGTGGTGCTTTAGAAAAGGAACGGCTAACGTTTCAAAAGCAGCTGATTCACAGAGTGAACATGTTCCGTATTCTATCCCTATATGTACAGTGCATGACCGTATTTTACATAGCACATGATGTAGGAAAATAATACAATCTATGCCCACTTCTCAGTAGTTTAAGAACCCATTCTATCCTATGTGATAACAAGAAATTTCACAAGTGTGCACCTCTGGCTATCAAGTTGTTGCATGGTAGTCTCATTAACAGGTAAGTCTTTCAAAAATCTGGGCTCTTTACTTGTTGAGGCAGTCTAAGCAGATCCCTGCTACTGTGAAAAAAACTCATTCAAACCTGGAACTTCTATTTTATCTCAATGGCTTACTCACTCCCAGTTCTACATCTATAGTTGCCAGTGTAGTTATTTTCACTATACTTCTATACAGGAACTACATCCTGCTTAATCTTTGCCAGACATCAGGAAACACAGCTATGTATATTACAGGATTGCAAGATTTGTTCTGGGAGGATGCCCATAATACCCATCATTGCATTAATTTCTGGCAAGTTCACTGGCAGAACCTAAATGATATACAGGTCCATGCCCAGCGCTCCCATTGCCCATGCCCTGCTCCAGCCAGATGCTCATCCTTCTTTACCTAACATCCTCACTCAGTATATCCCCCTTAGACCTTTTAGCACCTCTCATTCTCATTTTCTGTAGCTCCTTAATACCACCAAAACTGGAAACAATGGCTTCTTAAGTGTCATACCCACTGTGTGGATTTCTTTGTCCAGACAAACCAAAGAACTGAATGTCCACCAAACCATCAAAGTTGCTTTACAAGCTCACCTTTTTATTCAAAAACAAGTGTACAAATTGCCATCCAGACTGACACATACCATCAGGGCCCAACATCTTATGTTAGATGTTCCATATCTTTTGATGACCCTCTAAGGCAAAGCACCATAAGTTATTATTTGTTTGGCTGCCTGTTTACATTCTAATGATGCTGAAAATGGCTCTACTGGTTCTTAAATATTTGTACCTGTTAAGATCACCCCTAAGAAAGGGCCATAAGCTCAGAGGACTAACCCAGTTAACAACTTTTGAATAACTAAATTAATTAAATACACTCAATGTCGTCATTAATCTTGGGGCTGATGCTGTAACTGAGCTGCATCCAGATGAATTCTCAATATGGAGGAAGATGAATGTAAAATTTGTTTTGCTCCACACTGGGACCTTGACTGGAATAGACCCCATTCCTACGTCAAACATAATTAAAGTTCGTGAAATCAATATTGCTTCAGTTTTTAATGTTAGCCAAGAGTGCTCTTCTCAGCACCCGTAATATGCCTGGATTTGCCTTCTTGTGCAGCACATATGCAGTTACTTGGTACTGGTAACATATTTAAGTATGACTGTAAATGATTTTTATTTGCCATGTTACTCCTACTACTACTACTGGAAATGTCTAGCTATCTATCTTCCACATTGCTTTCATTTCTACTTGCAAATCCAAGTATAATAAAACTTTATGCCTCTGTATGAAAGATACTATAATCTCTAGGGGTAGCAATTTCAGTGATCAGTACTACTTTTGTCTTTTTACTTGGATTTCTATACCTGGTATTCTTGTATCTATCTCTTGAACTGTTGGTAATGGCTGATCCCATGTGAAATAAACTTCATCATTTTTGAAAATGCTTTGTAGTTCATGTTTCCAATGTTTTTCAGCTGCTACTATATTGTAGTGTTTGCACGTCGGGAACAAGTAACATACACAAGTACTTACTATTACTTATTTATTTATAAAATTTGTTAGCTGGGGTAGAGCACTGATCCCATTAGACTAATTTATTTCTTAGCCCACAATATGAACATACATCAAGTGAGAAAAATAAAAAAATAATTTATACAACAAAAAAAGCAAACTAAAAACAAAGGTGTAGGTAAAGTAAATAATGATTTAAGAAGGTATATATCTGGAATAATTTCAGGGACTGAAATATTTCAAAACATAATGCAACAGGTGTTGCAAATAATCACAAATGTCAAAAACTACAGTGATGGCACAACAATCTATGAAAGACAAAAGCTGAGCACACCACCATAAATGAAAACTTAACAGAGTACTATCGAGTGGGATAACACTAAACACATTGTTATGTGTGAATATGACAAAAAGCTTTTGAGTTTATCATTGTAAATAAAGTTGTGTTTCCTGATCCCTACAAGTTAAAATATTAAAAGACGTAACTTAAGCAAAATAACAGTCCCACTGAAAAAAAAAAACTACTTAAACAAGGTTCAGGCACTGGACACACAAGCTTTAAATATTCTTAGATAAGGTAAATGACAACTTATGTGCCAAAACAAAAATGTCCTATTTTAATCCAGAATGTGCAAAAACATTTGAAGCTGATTCTATTTCAGGTGGCCTAGATAAAGAACTAAGTCAAGACAAAGAAAGAATAAATAATGTCATAGCTTATTCAAGCATATTATTTACAGAAATACAGAAAAAATATCAATAGTGTGGTCACATGAAAATTTCAATATCTACTTCTTTTTAAAAAAAAGTGCAATCAGCTAAATAAAAGACCACAAATCATTAGAGATGGTTTTTCAATAATTTTAAGTGCAAATCAGTTTTAAAGATAGAAAAATGGCAGCTAGGGCTAATATTTATGTACACGGGAGTGCTACAAAATCCTGAGACCAAAATCTTGAAAGTTCAAAATACTGAAAACTCAAAATACTGAATCTCATAATACTGAAAAGACACAGGATGTCAACACTTACTATAGTCCAGCACAAGTCATACAGAAACATATTACCCTTTAACTATAAGCAGGGGGGCAAGACCCCATGCACCCCCATGTGGGGGGCTGAACCACCCATACCCCCTGCGACTTAAATATATCAACTCCAAGATTGCGCTTCACTAAGCTAAGTGCAATCTCGGAGTTGATATATTTAAGTAGCAGGGGATGTGGGTGGGGGGCTTGCCCCCCGGCTTATACTTGGGGAAGAGTAATATGGTTAGCCTTTTACAAGCCTCCCTGCTAGTACTTGGAGAAGAGTTATATGGTTTGTATTTATTTTGTTTCTGTGTGTACTTGTGCTGGAATATAGTAAGTGTTGGTATCCTGTGTGTTTTCAGTATTCTGAGATCCAGTATTTTAAGTTTTCAGTATATTGAACTTTCAAGATTTTGGTTTCAGGATTTTGGAATTCAGGATTTTGGGCTTTCAGGATTCTGTAGTGCTCCTATATATATATATATATATATATATATATATATATATATATATATATATATATTAAATCACTGCAGATTTCTTTGGACAACCATCTCAAAGTAAGTGGAAGAGGGATGAGAACATAAAGATCTGATGAAACTGGATATAAACGCAAATGTAACAGCGGCTATGTGATGCCACCCGAACCAGAGCAATTAGATCAGGTCAGAGGATGTACAGGCATGAGACAAGGCAATAAAACAGTCCGAAGAGTGAGGCATATAACACCAACAATAGAGTACATTGTAGTGAAACAGAATAGAGCAACAGTATTTACAAAATTATTTGAAGTTATAATGTATAAATATGATAAATGTAATAAAAAGAATATTCATTTCTGAGAGTACTCACTTTGGCAGAGGTAAAGGGAGGAACTGAAAAAAATCCCCTACTATATGAAGTAAAGTAATTTTGTGCCAAAAATATGTCTTACAAAAAAGGATAGCACTGATTCAGATGCTTCTGGACTTAGTAGATATGGTTTCAAGAATGATATCACAATTTTGGCTTCATGAAGACAAAGTCTTGAAAGTATAAGCCTATTTTTCCCCACTTCTGTATAAACTAGCCATAAAGACAGTACATGAGACTCATCTTGGTGTTCTAAAAACCTAACACTTGAGAAAGGATAAAATGGACAACATAACGGAAACCATGATGAAACTGTATTGAGTATCCCAAGCAAATATAATATAATAAGAAATGTCAGTGCCCTAGTTCAGATGTAAAAAAAAAAAAAAAAAAAATTATAAAATAAATTTGACAAAATATTAGCATTGATTTCTTTTGGGGTGGCCGCGGTGGTGCAGTATTTAGTGTTGCCACCTCACAGCAAGAGGTTCTCCGGTTCGATCTTCAGCTGGGGTGTCTTCTGTGCGGAGTCTGCATGTCCTCCCTGTGGTCACGTGGGTTTCCTCCAGATGCTCTGGTTTCCTCCCACATCACAAAGACATGCTGTAAGTGGATTGGACACTCTAAATTAGCCCTAGGCGTGAGTGTGTGCATGTTTGTGCCTTCTGTGGAAGGTTGGGCACCGGGCTGGCAACTTGACACTGTAAAACTCCACTGCCAATCATGAGCAGACAGATGATCCACTGTGGCAACCCCCAACTGGGAAAAGCTGAAAGAAGAAGAAGCATTGATTTCTTGGGTCAATGAACAATGCCACCTATGTTATAGTTATGACTGATGAATTTTCAAATAGTCCATAACAGAAGCAATACCTTTCCTCATACTCAAAGCTGTTTTCCTGCAATAGGTAAAATCTTTTCAGTATTTGATTCTCCTGAATCTATAAGATCACAAAACAGCCTTTTAATAGTATTCTTTTTAATCAATCACACAGTAACTTAACCTTCATCACTGACATATATCATGGCCAACACAGGCAAAGTAATCAAAACTGCTAATATTAAAAGCATCCCACGGGTGTAATAAGTTTGCGTTATGCTGATGGGATGTAAAAGTGGAGCCAAGCCACAGTCTAAGTCTCCCTAACAAGTCTTATGTTTAACTATGGCTGTAATAGCAAGTTATCTTCAGTATCCCAGTCTAGACCTAAACCAAATGACCCTGCAAGAAAGAGAGAGACACTGTCACCAGCAAGACAAAATCAAGTACTACTGAGGTACAAAGAAACAGGCCAGGATGCACAACTCTTAAGTCAGACATTCCGGGTTATTGAAGTAAGTACACAAGAAAGAACATTCATATCTTTGCCATCCTTACTGTTGTAAGGTTATAAAGGACAAATGACCCATGATCGTCATTACAGCTGACAAACATACTTTGACAAGATAGCATTGTATTTTAAAACTATTTTACAGTGACCCCAAACACATACACATGCTACTGAATATGACTTTGTCTTTAAATCAAACCGATGCTCTGATACTGACAAACAGACTGTGACCAGATCATCAAAGATAATGACAAGAAGATCACCAAATCTCAAAAACAAAACTACAGCTAGGACTATGAGAAGGTTCTTAGGTATATACTAGGCTAATAACCACCAGGGCCTTTATAAGTCTGGCCATGCAATTCAACTCAATTGTGTCCCTATGGATCATGGGCATTTATTAAGAGGGAGTATGTTAGCTAGGAAGTTTATAGAGGTTATGCTGGTTATGTTGGGGGAGTATGTTAGTTTGGGCATTACTGTCTGACTCTACCAGAGACATGGGGACCAGACCCAGGGTGAATTTTTCAATTTCCCATCCATTGCTCAGAGTTACGCTTAAATAGATTTAGGGATGATGGACTCTTCTTCACATAGATGAGGAGCCTGTTCCAAAGCATGGAGATCCTCTTATTTATGTCACAAACAAAATTTAACTCATTGGATCTTTTGGCTCTGATACTGTTCATTTTGTGGATATGTAAAAGGTCCATCAGATCTAGATTTGAGAATGTCTTGTATGCCAGGCATAGATCGCTTCTCAGTAATCTGTAGGAGACTGAGCATAGAGATAGGGCTTTAAGGAGATCCATATATGACAATATGCTTATACTCTGGATTCTCTTAGTAAGGAACCTCTGTAGGCATACCAGTTGTTGCATATGTCTGGTCAGGTACATGCCGAAGGAAGCATTATATTCAATGATGGGTCTGATAGGAGCTAAATAAAGTGGCACTATGTCTTCCTTGGATGTGGATGACATGCCCTTACTTATACGTTGGGTAACACAGGGTGATATTCTTACTACCTTGGACACAATTTGGTCAAAGGCCAGATTACTGTCTACATATATTCTCAGATCCCAGACTACCAGGTCAACTCTTAGGGCCATCTTATTGATGGAGTAATTAGTCTGAGTGGCAGTTTTCCCAAAATACACTGTAATGCATTTCTTGGCACTAGGTTTTAATCCATGACTTTAGAACCAGTCATTTGACTGTGTTAGCCTATTTTGTAAGATGTCTGTACCATGTGGAGAATCTATGATAGCTCCCAATTTGCAGTGATCTGTGAGTCAGCAAAAGGCCCTTGACATTAATCTTTATCTCTGAGAAGTAGATACCAAATTGGAGCAGTCCCACCACAGAGCTCTGAGGTACCCCACTGGTGACTGGTCACTTAGTGGGCATGGTCTCACTACTGCTAGCTTCCTGGGTCCTGTCTGTGAGCCAGCTCGCAATCCAGCAAGTTATGTAGGGGTTTATGCCCCATTCAATGAGTTTGTCAACTATGCCCAAGTGGGGTACTGTATCGAACACCTTAGCCATGTTCAGATAGGTGGTATGCACCATTTTCCCATCATCCACTGCCTTGGTGAACTTCTCAAAGAAGTCCACCAGTTTTAGTAGGCATGATCTTCCCTTGACAAAGCCAAACTGGGTTGGGTCCAGTGTCTGAAGGTTGCCTATGTCTTTGTTGATCACTTCCATGGCTCTGCATATCAGACTGGTCAAATAAATAGGTCTCTAGTTTCCTGGGTTGGTTGATGGTCCACCCATGTGAAGTGGGATAACCATTGCAGCCCTTCTGTTTTGAGGCTATAGTTGAAAACTGACTCAAGTGGTCCTGATAGGTCATGTTTCAATCTATTTGAGAGACATCTCAAGACACTGTTGGGACCATTGAGGCTGTGGTTTTTGGCTAAGCAATCACTACCAGGATCTGCTGCCTGTTAATAGCTGGGGGGATATTCTAGTAGGTATTTCATGATGGGAGGGGGGTGTGGGAGGGTGAAGCTTGACCTGCATTTGTTAGCCAGCAAATTCACTATGTTGGTCTACTCTTTGAAGGTAGCACCACTGACTACCAGTTCGGCACACTGATATTGCTGCCTGTGAGGTTTCTGACATAGCTTTAGAATGTCTTGTAGTTGTCTTTAGCCTGTGAGGCTATCTTGACATTGTAATTGGCCTATTTGGACTTAATTAGTCCTCTTAGCTTTCTGTTTAGTTTAATTACAGATGTCTTATCAGTTTGGGAGTTGCTCTTCCTGATTTTAGTCATGACTGTTTTCCTTTTGTTATGTATGCTAGTGTGGTTTGTTTTTAAAGTTTGTTTTGGTTTGGGATTACTTCCAGTAGATACAGCAGCCTCTATACAGCCATTTACATGGTTGTACAGGGTATCACTGAACAATTTTGCATAGGTTGCTGTGAACGTGGGGTTGGGAGGAGCATTACATTTTGACAAACTATTACTTAATTGGATGTAGTTTGTTTTGGAATAGGTTCTAATCATTACAAGGTTTACTGGGATTGCTGAGTTGATTTTAATTTTGAAGGGGGCAGCTTTGTGTTCTGTCCTCACAAGTGAGATGTGACACCGGGGGGAAGCAACACTTTCCCATATTGGTGAGTACTAGGTCCAGCATGTTTAAACCTTTGGAGGGTGTGCACACTGTTTGGTCAAGGGTATCTGTGTTAATAACGTTCAGTAATTGTTGTGCTTGTGAGTATGAGACAGTGTATGTTTACCAGTCTATAGAGGGGTAGGTAAAGTCTCCCATGAATAAGGTATTTGGTTTAATGGTGACTGTCTTCAGTATGTCTACATATGAGTTATGTGATTCTAGGGACATAGAGGGTGTCCTGCAGCCTGCTAGGATATGGTATGGGACTTTGTGGTGATTTGTACATGGATAAACTCCAAGGTATTGTCCTGTTTAACCAACATAGAATTATGCTTGGTGCTAATATAGATTGAAACTCCTTCATGTTTTGTCAGTGTCTATGCTGATGGTCTAAATATGTGGAAGGCACTGAAGCCTTGCACTGCTGGAGTACTTTCTGCAGATTTAAACCATGTCTTGGTAATGGCACAAATGTCTATATTTTCCAGAGTGAGGAGAGCTTGTAGGGTGTGGAATTTTCTTTTAGCAATAGATGTTTTATCTTGTCTTCCAGGCTGCAGCAGAGGATTACATTTTTTTCTCTTAAATTTCCATGGAGGTAATCTAATAATAAGGTAATAAAAAGCCAGCACACTGGTTACTTCAAGGCTAAAAGGTAATGTTTATTGAAAGCATGCAAGTTGTTTTCACATCTGAAAGGGGAATAAAGATAAAAAACAGAAGATACACCAATTAGAGTAAGTGGAAACACAGGCAACAGCGTGCATGTTAGTATGGGTAACCTTGATTTCAGGTTAATTAAGGCTGTGCTAGCAGCTGTCTATTTGGGACTAATGTCCCTATTAGGAGGGTTAAACTTCATTATTTGAAGATGTATATTGTTGCTTGTGGGTCTGTATTAAGTTAACATGTTATGGGGGTGCACAGCAGCTGTCTAATTGGGACTAATGTTCCTGTTAGGAGGGTTAAACTTCATTATTTGAAGATGTGTATTGTTGCATGTGTCTATATTAAGTTAACATGCTATGGGGGTGTTCTGGGGTGTGTTTGTTTTTTTAAAGGACTTTATTTAAAACAAAAAGCCTTGTAAATTGTGACAGAGAGTCCAATGCTGACGATAAGAAAAAAAGAGATGAGATAAAAATGGTGATGTATAGCCAATCTTCCGGAAAGTCTGCAGGAATAGATGGCATTCTGGTGGAAGAAGGTGATAAAGATCTGGAAGGTTTTGTTTAACAGTATTTTAAAAGGAAACATAGTAAAGATACATCACATCCAGTTTCATATAGGCCCATTTCAATTTTAAACCATGATTATAAAGTGTTTATGTCTTTAATGGCTAAAAGACGGCAAAGGTGTTGACAAAATTGATAGATGTGAATCAATTTGGTTTTGTGGTGGGACGTGCAATATGGCTGCACACTGAGTAACAGCTTAGTTTCAGCTCTCCCAGTGTGAAAACAGAAACTCAGAAAAGATAGCCAGTAAATTTGTTTTTCTCTGTAAATTTCAGTTACTGACTAGTAAGTGCACTGTAAAAGAAAATCAATCACAAAAGGTGAAGAAAAAACACTGACTGGGAAGAATCCTGCTTTTGGGCAAGACATGACTTCTAGTAATCTAGAGTAAAAATATGTCAGATATGCACAGAGCTGATTAAAATAAATGAAGCACTCAATGAGTATATCAACTATTAAAAGCTGGAAAAAATAGAAGAATCTCTAAACAGATATTCAGATGAGCTGAAAAAAACTTTAAACATCAGAAGTCAAAATGAAGAAAAGGCTGGCTGAGTATGAGACTGCTGAAGAAGAGGTGTTTCAAAAATAGTAGAATTAGAGGACAGAGCATGTAGAGAAAACCTGAGATTTTCTCATGTACCAGGGAAACTGGAAGAAACAAACTATTAATTTTTACGAAAGCACAAATAAGCAACTGGACTGGTATTTCACAGCATACATTATTAATTGAAAGGGCACATTGTCTGCATGTTCCAAACCTATCCCCAATAATGCAGCCAAGACCTCTAATAGTAAATATGCAGTCCTACCAGCAGAAAGAGTTGTTTCTGACAAATTGTGTCAGAAGGACAAAGTACTAAAATTGGAGACAGTAGAGTATTTGTGGAAGGGCGGCCATTGTGGTGCATCGATTAGCATTGCCACCTCACAGCAAGAGGTTCTCCTTTTCGATTCTCAGCTGGGATGCCTTCTGTGTGGAGTCTGCATGTCCTCCCTGTGGTCGCGTGGGTTTCCTCTTGGTGCTCCGGTTTCCTCCCACATCCCAAAGACATGCTATGGGTGGATTGGACACTCTAAATTGGCTCTAGGTGTGCATGTGTGTGCCATCTGTGGAAGGCTGGATGCCGGGCTGGCAGCTTGATGCCATAAAACTCTACTGCCAATTATGAGCAGACGGGTGATCCACTGCGGCGACCCCTAACCGGGAAAAGCCAAAAGAAGAAGAAGAAGAGTATTTGTGGAAAATGATTACTCACCATACACCAGGCAGAAGAGGAATACATTTATTCCAGCCATGAGGAAATATGAAGAAGCAGGTGTGAGATTCAAGCTGCTTTATCCAGCTATCTTTTATAATATTTTTTTCTGGAGGGTCAGTCATTTTTTTGATGTAGAACATGCTAAAGAGAAACTACAAAAGCTTGTCCAACAAAAAGTGAGCTATCAAGCAGAAGAGGATTCTTCTTACTACTCTTCTGATAATAAAGAACTCACAGAGTGATTATGCCAGTGAAACTTTTTTCCAATGTTCCAAATGAAAATGCTTGAGATACAGAAAAAAAGCAAAGGAATTGATTAGAAGAACCAAGAGTATGTTGGAGATGAACCAGAGACCAGATCTGGGAGATGGAGATCAACAGGAAGAAAATCAACAGCTCAGAAATTAATGAATAAATGTGGGATTACAAAGCATCAAATAACTTTTTTGAAATATGGCAGAATAAGAAAACCTGTAAATATTGGACTTTTTTGACGCTGTTAAAAATGTAGTTGATTCCAAAGCATATGCCCTACTTCATGTCATTAAAGTTTGGAAGAACATTCAAGAGAGGGGAAGAGAAGGGGAAGAGGAAAATGTAAGTAAAACAGCCTTTGTTCTTAACAGTATTTTTATAAAACATGATATATACCCCATGTTATAAAATAAAGTGCTTCAGTTATTTTGTGTGTAATAGGGATGCTAAAGTAAACAAGTGCCATTTTTTTCCTTCTTTCTTTCTTCTTGTTCAGTTTTAAGACATGTAGGTACTGCAATGTAAAAAGACAAGGCCTGGACAAAGAATATGATGTAAGTAAAATCGATATGTTTTTTCTTATGTTTGCATAAGGAAATGACTGGATTAAGGCCCTTAGCTTGATCTAACAAAACGTTTTAAGAAGGGGAAAAAGTAAATAAAAGAATACTGATGAAATGAAAAGTTTTCTTCTGGCAAATAAATTTTCACACTGCAAAATGAGAAAATTGTAGCTGAAGGTAACTGTGTATCTGGTTCTCATGTTTCTGTGGAAACAAGCTGATAAGGGCAATAAAAACAGAATACACTTTTTTATTTTCAATGGCTAACAGAATTTTTTCTGAATGCATTCAAGTTGTTTTCTACATCTGAGAGAGGTGTGTTCAAATAGCTTTAAGCTAATCAAACCAGCAGGTCGGGCTCTGAGCTTAACATAGATCTTAAGAGATTTTTATTTTTCAAAATGCTGCAAAAGATTCTCCTGTACAATAAACAAATAATGACACAGTGACTCTTGGTAATTCTTCAAATGAGATTCTCCTTTATTGTGCGATCTTTTCAGAACCTAACTTCAGAAAAGATTGCACAATAAAGGAGAATCTCATTTGAAGAAGAAGACCCAAGAGTCACCGTGTCGTTTTTTTTTTTTTTTTTTTTTTTTTTTTATACAAGATAATCTTTTGCAGCATTTTGAAAAATAAAAATCTCTTAAGATCTAAGTTAAGCTCACAGCTCGACCTGCTAGTTTGATTAGGTTAAAGCTATTTGGATACATGTCTAAATTGGTTTGATGGTATCAGTACAAGATGCATGCAAAGGAGAGCCTTGGGGTACTGCTCTGACCATAGGAGCTTCCAGGTGCCGGGACAAAAAAAAATTACATCTGGGAGAGGAATAAAGATGATACAAAACAGACAGAACTTAGTGTAAATAGAAGTACAGGTTCTACCATTTATCTTAACGTGGTTAACCTTCATTATAGGTCATTTAAAGCCTGTCAGTGTAGCTGTCAATCTGGGACAATTGTTCATATTAGAAGGGGTAAACTTCATTACTTGAATATGTACCTAGTTTTGTGTGTTTATATTAAACTAATAAGTTATGGGAGTGTTCTGAGGGTGTATTTGTTTTTTGTTTGAAGGTTTTTATTATTTATATATATATATATATATATATATATATATATATATATATATATATAGTTAGTTTTAAATGCATACACACTTCTGTTTATTAGAATATATAGCTAAATGCATGTATGCATGTACATTTCTGTTTGTTAGCATGTATATATTAAAGGGTTAAACAACTCTTAGCTAAAATTTAAAAAAAAGGCATCCAGTTGTTTGTAGCAAGAGACAGACAGAGTGAGTTCAGAAAGTTTAGACAACATGGCTTGCATTTTTCTAAACATTTTTTCAGAAGTGCATAAGAGCTTTAGAGTCAGCAGAACAGAATACTGAAAAATAACAGACAGCCCATGCAGAATCACAAGACAACAAGAATTTGGTTACTAAATAGTTAAAGCAACAGCAGTTAGTGACACTGACAGAAAATAATTTACAACACTCTACTCTACATTTAGAAAATGGTTAGCATACACAGCAGGATCTAATGTATGAGCAAATAATTCCCAAATGTTTTAAAACTTTCATTCAGTTAAAGTAAGACACTTATCAGTTAAACAGTAAAGTAAGACATATAATAGTCATTCTTATGACATGCACATAAGGACAGCTTCTCATAGCTAAGCTGTTAGGTAATTTCAAAATCACCATTTCAAATAACAGAACAGTTCTAGTGCATAAAAATCAAATGAGAGTACTTAAAAGCAATAAAGATCTGAAGTCAGAAGACTGACATGCATGTATTTTCTTTTCACCTAAAGTACATCTGTTTAAAATGCATAAGAGCAAAAGGCAGACAACAGCAAATGTTTTGTAATTATATAATAACACCAGGAGTAACTGAGACCCTGGCAAAAAAGTTATACAAAAGTATAATTACTAATATAAAGTTGTACTGAGTACATGACACTACAAATAAAACCCAAGTTGGTTACACAAATTACAAATACTTATTATTCGAAGTGTTTTACAACTGCATGCTAATATCAAGTTGCAAGTGTATTAACGGATGACTGAAGGTAAAAAAAAGTGCTGAAGGGGTTAAGGGATGTACTATGGTCTAAAGAGTCTGAAATGCCCAGGAAGAGAAAAAGTAATAGATTTTGTTTTGTGTGAGCTCAGATCCTCCTAGGCTGGGATGGGTAATTACAAGGAATGTTGGTGAGATAAAATGTTACTGGTACTGAAATTTACAAGGTCAAAAACAAGACTGGTTGCCAGGCCAGGTGGCTTGCATTTTTCTAAAACATTATTGTTACTAAAACATAATTAAGTGTTCATGTGCAGCACTAAGCAAAAAGCACGAGAGTCTGCAGAGACCCTATTTGCTAACTGTAATAAAATATCACAGTTGTACATGCATGTCATTAATAATCTGTTTGCAGGTAAATGCTAAAAGTAAAAAAAAAAACTCAGTTACACTGAGTGCATCCAGTAGATGGGCCATGGTATGCAGTTCAAATAAATTAAGTAGGTCCCTGGTCAACAACTAAGGGAGGGTACAGAAACCTACTTGTAGTAGTGGATGTCTTTTCAAAATAGGTAGAAGCAGTTCCTACTAAAACTATGACAGCAAAGGTAACAGCAGATGCTTTATAAAAGTATTTTCTGTCACTGAAAATGGACAAAAAATGTCAAATCAGATAATGGTGCAAAGTTTGTTAGTAACCTAATAAAGCAAATGTGTAATATGTTAAAAATTCATCAGAGAAAATATTTCCTTAGACCAGAGTGTCACAGTCTGGGTAACACCAAGAGGGTATGCATATATTCAATTCTCACAGCATGAAGCAAATAAACAATACTGCAATAACATGCTGCATACTACAGGTGGAAAGGGCATTTTTCAATTTTAGACTGACTAAATAAACAGTACTACAGAAGCGACTAAATAAAGGTACAAAACAAAAACATATTGGTCTTTGTTAATGATTCAGCAATTATTAAAAGACAACATTGCTGTTTTATTGTCATCAAGTGATTAGAATACCATCAACATGTACATGTAGTGAGAGACAAATACCAGGAATACATTTTAATGTTTCAGTAATGTTTAATTGGCAGGCTTCAGTTTAATATTAAGTTTGTAAACTAGACTGAGTGTACAGTACAGCCCATGTATGTCTTCTCTTTTGTCTGTTCCCGTTAGGGGTCACCACAGTGGATCATCTGTTTCCATTTCTTACTGCCCTCTGCATCTTGCTCTGTCACACCAACCACCTGCGTGTCCTCTCTCACCACATCCATAAATCTTATCCTAGGCCTTCCTCTTTTCCTCTTATCTGGCAGCTCCATCCTTAGCATCCTTTTCCCAATATACCCAGCATTCCTCCTCAGCACATGTCCAAACCAATACAATCTCACCTCTCTGACTTTGTCTCCAAAGCGTCCAACCTGAGCTGACCCTCTAATATACTGATTCTTAATCCTGTCCATCCTTGTCACACCCACTGCAAATCTTAACATCTTTAACTCTGCCACTTCCAGCTCTGACTCTTGCCTTTTTGACAAATGCCACAGTCTCCAACCCATACAATATAGCAGGTCTCACTACTCTCTTGTAGACCTTCCCTTTCACTCTTACTGGTACCCATCTGTCACAAATCACTCCTGACACTCTTCTCCACCCATTCCACCCCTCCTGTACACTCTTCTTCACCTCTCTTCCACACTCACCATTACTCTGAACTGTTGATCCCAAGTACTTACTCATCCACCTTCGTCAACTCTACTCCCTGCATCCTCACCATTCCTCAATCCTCTGTCTCATTCACACACATATATTCTGTCTTAGTCCTGCTGATCTTCATTCCTCTCCTGTCTAGAGCATATCTCCACCTCTCCAGGGTCTCCTCAACATGGTCCCTACTCTCACTACAGATCACAATGTCATCTGCAAACATCATAGTCCATGGGGCCTCCTGTCTAATCTTGTCTGTCAACTTGTCCATCACCATTGCAAATAAGAAAGGGCTCAGGGCTGATCCTTGACGTAATCCCACCTCCATCTTAAACGCATACAATTGAAAAAAACATTCTGTACAATAAGCATATGCTGTACAGTAAATTGTTTAATATGTAAATGGCATTCTTCAGTGTATAAACCATGTCTTCTACAATACTCCGTAAATCTGTGTAAATAAACAATTTTGCTGTCAAGTTTTAAACTGTTCACAAAATTTGCTCCTCAATTTATTTGTATGTATAGTAACAAATGAAAACTTAACATTTATGACACGTGTTTATTCCAAGAAGGAAGGCTGCAATGCCTTTGCAATAAAATCCACAGACACTGTCAATAATTAATGTAAAATTTTCATTAAAATCATTACATAAAGTCATAAATAAAAGCAAATAGTTAATTCAGCAATTGCAAGATACATCTTATAACAGGTGGGACATTTTCACAAAATGGTTTAAAAAAGTTATTAGATTGAATCATTCATCCAATTCTAATAGTAATGCTTGTTATTACTGTGTTGACAGTATAAATTATGGGTTAACGTGCTGTATCAAAAGGAAACTAAAAGTTTTGTTTCCCAATAAGTTTTCTCTTATCCTTGATGAAAAGTATAATTTGACCAAAACTATATACCAATGTAAGCTGTCTGTGTATTTTAAAACAAAAAGGGAGAACTGTTAGATGTATATATTTAGAGATTTACAATTGCATATGCACTTCTGTTTATTAGAATATATAGTTAAATGATGTATGCATGTACATTTCTGTTTGTTAGCATGTATATATTAAAGGGTTAAACAGCTCTTAGGTAAAATAAAAAAAAGACATCCAGTTGTTTGTAGCATGAATGTTCATTGTCTGGTACTTCAAGAAAGATGCTGAAAAGGCATTTAGCTGTATGTGACAGTGTCTGGTAAAACTACAAGGGAAAATGCTGATAAGGATGACTCCTTAATTCCTGAGATGCAGGTGCAAGAAATAAGCAGGTTCCTACTGGGTTGGAGGCAAGGATGACTCCTAAACTGTCACATAATTCATCTTGAAACAGTACACAAAGTAGCTTATCAACAGACTGCATGAGATCACATGAATTCCAAAACTGTTAACTTCAACAGGCTGTTCTCATGGCCAAGATCTGAATGGCATGAGAAAGAATATAAAAAGGACATTAAAAGTGTATGATGTTAGATCTGATTTCTTTTTAGATCTGTATACTGGAGATCATTTATGCTGTTTGAAAAGTTTAACCTGAAACAGTAAAGCTGTAAACTGTGCAGTTTTGTATGAGTTGTCTGTTACATAGACAAGTTATTTTTATTAGTACTGTGCAAGAAAGTTAATAATAGACTGCTGAAAAGGTTAATAGTCTGCAAAGTTCAATGCAGTGATCAGACTTTGGTTTTCTACAAGGCAAGCAGCATTAAGCACAGACATCAGTACATCTGCATTTAATTTTTTCAGTTTTTATTAAAGCAAATATCTTATAAAATGTGGCATAGGTAAAAATGGATATGACAAGAAACAACTGTATAAAATATCAACCTGCCAAAATTAGTGTATGCATGTAACACAAAAGATGAAACTACACATTAAAAAGACTGTAATACATAACAGGTGGGAATAATAGGTTGTATGACAACAGTTTCCACATTATCTTTAAATGTATAATTAAAAAAGAGTAGTGAATTATATTTTAAAAGTGCAGAGTGCAAATAGATATGCTACAGGAGACACATTTGGAAAGAAATGAGCATGGGGATTTGATAAAGAAAGAATTTTAGGATGGTTACTCAACAGAATATCTGGGTCAAAGGAAAAGGAGATTGCTTACATCAATTGCTAGAGGAGTTCTAATAGTGTTAGAAGAAGAAAAAGTTAATAATGGTAGATTTGGAGTAGTAAGGAGCTACTGGCAAGGGAAAAGGATTACGGTGGTATGTATTTACATTCTACCTAAAATGGCTACAGTTGAGCTTAAGAAAAGTCTGGGAGAAATAATTAGCTTTTAGAAGAGAATATTACTTACAGGTGGGGACTGAAATTTGATTTGCAACAGTGAGGAAGTATCTGCGGGGCCTAGAAGGGAAAATATAACAAAAGTGGTTAGATTTTTTAAGAAATTTATGAAAATATTTGGTATGAAAGATGTGAATTCAGTAGAAGGAGTTCAGAGAAAATTTACATATTATTCCCCAATGTACAAAAACTAGACTAGGCTACATAGAAATGATATTTCACAGGAACATGTGCATTTAATTTAAAGTTTTTATATGGCTCCAATAACTATTTCAGATCATGCTTCAGTAGTAACAAATATAAAAATGCAGGGTAATGAAATAAAAATAAGACAATGGTGCTTCCCCACTTATCTGTTAAATAGAGAAGAATTTAAGGAATGGGTAGTAGAAATTACTCAGGAGGTAATAGTGAAGATATAAATTTCTTCAGAAAATAAAGCTACAGAGTAGGATAAAATGAAAGCAGAGTTTAAAAATATGGTAGAAATAGAAAAAGAGATGTGGTTAAGAAGTAACAAGAATTATTCAGAGGTACTGACGAATGGTAAAGTACTGTAGAATAGGGGGGATCTCACTGAACTTGAGGAGGTGCAATTATAGAGTGCTAAAGAGCATATAAGGGAATACCTCAATAATATGCATAACTTTAGAAAGATTGCTGTTAAGCAAGTTTTTTTATAATATTCCAGAACACAATGACTCAGGCAACAGAAAGTAGAAAGGGTCATTGCCAAGCTTAGGGAGATTATAATAAGGAAATTAACAAGAGATCCTTTAGAGGTATTAAAAATATTTTGGAAATTTTAGGAAAGTCTGTATAAAGAAGAGAAATTTATAAATCAAGAAAAACTACAAGTGGAAATATTTGTGGAACAATTAAATATGTTAAGATTAGAGGTAGATGAGCCTCACGTGCTAATAGTTAGGATAGGAGGAGATGAGATAAAATTGGTGATGTATAACCAATCTACAGGAAAGTCTCCAGGAATAGATGCTATTCCTGTGGAAGTTTGGAAGCTTGGAGGGAAGAAAGTGATAAAGATCAGGAATGTTTTGTTTAACAGTATTTTAAAAGGAGGAGAAGCACCAACATTGAACAAAGCTGTGGTAGTTGGAATACCTAAAGATGGTAAAGACCCATCAGATTCAGATTCATACAGACCTGTTTAGATTCTAAACCATGATTATAAAGTGTTTATGTCTATAATGCCTAAAAGAATGACAAAGGTGATGGCCAAAATTAATAGATATAGATCAATGTTTTTTTCGTGGAGGGGAGGCAAACGTTTGACAACATTAATAGAACAATGACGATTCAGTGGGCAGCAAAATGTAAGAAAATATCAATGTTGTTGGTGGGTCTTGATGCAGAGAACGCATTTAATAAAGTAAGCTGGAATTTTATGAGTAGGAAAATGGAAGCATTTGCACTTCCTGATACAATAGCAAGGTTAATTAGAAGGAAATATGAGGGATTGGAGGTGAAAATTTAAGTGTGTGGGGGGGTCCTCTCTGATAAGTTCTGCTTGAGCAGAGAAACCAGGCAGGGGTGTCCTCTTTCCCCTTTGCTATTTGCATAATATTTAGAACCATTGGCAAAAAAATAAGGGACTTAGAAATTGAAGGATATAATTGGTATGGTGTTCAGGAAAAGCTGGCTTTATTGCAGATTATATTATTTTGTGCCTGATAAAAACAAAAAAGGACAGCTCAGTGTTCTGGAACAGCCTGAGACAGTTTTAAGTCTTTGGGATGCAAAATTAATAAAGATAAAACAAAGGGAATAGCTGTAAACTATGTACCCACACATGAATTGGTCCAGTTATATCCATATTTAGGAAGACATGATAAAATGAAGTACTTAGGAGTGCGGATTAAAAAGGATTCTGTTAAGGCAGCTAAGGATATGTGGGAAAAGAATAAACAAAAGCTAATACAAAACTCAGAAACTGGAAGCTCTGTTTTATGGATATGGATAGCAGGATACAAGGAGTGAAAATGTTTTCAGTCCCTTTAGTTTTATACACAGGTCAGGCATATTTTTATCAAGCAGAGGAGAAGCTGTGGATAGCAATTAATAAAGAGTTGAAGGATTTTATCTGGGAGGAGAAGAAGGCAGACATCAAGTGGGATAAGTTGAGCCTTCCAACAGAACAAAGTGGTTTGGGATTGCCTAGTTTGAAGGGGTATATCAGAACTACACAGTTAAAGCTCCTATACACAGCACAAGCAGAAAGCTATAATTCAAAGTGGAAAGGGATGATGATGAAATGGGGGAAGCCCAAGAAGTAAGGAGAGACTGGGATTTTGGATGAAGATCCTTAATGAGATTAACAATAACCATACAGAATATTATATTCATAAACCTAGCAAAAAGTATTCTAAGAACTAAACCAACATAGGAATGGAGAAAGGAGATTTTGCTGATAGGGATGACTGCAATTAGGGGTACAAAGAATAGGCAAGAGGGGTGTAATCTACTGGAGAAAACTGGGAAATGAACCAAGGTATTGTGAGCAAATAATTAGAGAGGGAAAGGTAATAGAATGGGCAGAGGCCAAAAATTCATTTGGACTGAAGGCTACAGGTTGTGTTCCCTGTCGAGGATTGATAATCAGAGTATAGACAAAGAAAAAGAAAAAGGGGGGTCCTAAGTGAAAGATCAACACTGGTAGAGTTTTTAGTACAATCTGGAACAGAAGCTGCTGTTAAAAAAGGGTTTTTGCCTGGAAGCGTTTGCATAGATACTTTTATACCCCCAATCAGACTTCAAAGAAATTTTCCTTGGGTAGATGGCAAATGTTGGAGGTATAATGGGGAAAAAAAGAGGTATCTGGGATCGGGTCTATATTAGAAGACCGACTGTTCAGGTGATCGAACACCTAAACATTGATCTTCTAATATCGAACCGCACAATGTCGAATGTCCCAGGGAAACACATGTCCCGAGGCCACAACACAAAAAACATTACTTTACATCTAAATTAAGTGGGGGGCTTCGGCCCCCAAACCCCACCTAACTAAATATATCAACCCCGAGATCGCTCAACAGTAGGGAAATAGCAAACTCCAGCGAACAGCCAAGAGAAATTTTCACTGCGTTAAATCGGCCATTCGCCGTTTTTTGCTTTCAATATTAGAAGATCGATGTTTAGGTGTTCGATCACCTAAACATTTGGTCTTCTAATATGGACCCTCTGGGATCATCTTTTCTTGGAGTGAAATGAGTTGGCAGATTTTAATAATTCCCTAGAGTACTCTGTCTGAAATACTGGGTGAGCAAATGAGAGTAACTAAAGAAATTTTTTTTTTTGAGCTGGGATATAGGATCTGAAATGCCTAGTCATAGTAAGGCCTTGTTAAGTTTAGTTCTGGTGGCTGCCAAAAAAATAACAATTACTAGAAAATGGAAATGAAAATCCCAATCAACTATACTTGAAGTAGTGAATATTGTAACAGAGATAAATGAACAGGAAGTGGGATCTTTAGAAAAGGGCAGGAGTAAATCACTTAGAAAAAAGGAAATTGTGGGAAGAATACATACAGAAAATTTTTTTTGGAGGAGGAATGAGGTTTAAGAGAAGGCAGAAATTGAATGATTTAAGTAATGCTGCTTTGAGTATATGTATAGAACAATATATGTGTTGTATAATGTTTGTAAATGTGAACTTGTTAATATGGTTTGATTTCTTATGTCACAAGTGATATTTCAATAAAGGTGTTAAAAATGTCTCTCTTCATATAGTCCAGCAAAGTACATCTGAGGTCACTAACACCCACATGGACTGTGATAGAATCATACTGGTACCCGTGGTGTAGTGACTTGAGTGCTTGCATAACTTGGTGGATCCTGGCTCCAGAGAAGCAGCTAACCATTATCTTGTCCTTGTTCAGTCTGGTGAGTGGGACATCTGCATGTATCACAATGAAGTCTCCTGTGACAAGAGACCTAGTAATGTGTTTGCTTGCATTATAGGCTTTGCTCTTGGGGCATCACTGGGTGTAAGAGTATTTGAGGTGTTTGCTGCTGATTTTGGTGAGTGCTTTAGAGATTGCTGAGGAGAGGTGTTGCTGTTTATAGGCTTAGGAGGTCTTTGAGGTTTGGGAAGATTGCTTTTTAGTGCTTCAGCATAAGTTGGTCTACATATGTGGTGGATACAGTGTGTGCGCCTGACAACCTTGTTTGTATGCCAGATTTTTCCTCCAGTAAAATTGTAGATATGCATCCCTTGCATACTGTGTTTGTTTCTTTAAGAACTACATGCTTGTCTGTGAACATGAGCCAATTGTTACATTGTTTCCATATCTATCAATTTGGCTATGGAGACATTTGTAAATTTTATATCCATGTTGTCTGAACCTGTATTTGTGTGGGCTACTACAGGCCGTAGACTGAGTTATACTGAGGCCTCCTTGGGTGGTCTCTGGGATTTGGCACTAGACTAGGTTAGATTGTGCTAAGATTTGACAGTAATGCTGTTTAACATGCCAACTAGATGCTCTAAGCTTGTCTCTGTGTAATGGCTTTGTTTTAGCCGGTCCTAAGTTCCTGGTTTCAGTTTTAGGGGAAGTTTTATAGATGAAATGTATTTTCTTAGTGTTTGTGTCTGTGCAGAGCACTGCTAACTTCTTTATGCAATAACACCACGAAAGATATCTAAAGAGCGTAATGCTACAACAAAATAACTTAAACAAGGCAGTTTCAAGTATTAGGGACCTTTACAATGATTTAAAGGCAAAATCGACAAATAAAGCACTCTAACAGTTAACGGAAGTGCAAAACAATAAAAAATCTCAACTGTCTTGGATGGAGCAGGATTAACTCAGTCCCCCTCAGAGTGTGGCAAAGGTGCCAAGAAGATGGGAGTTCTGGGAAAATGAGCAGATTTGTAGTAAGGCAGGTTTATTCAAGTGCAATACTGTTTTGCTGGTTGGGCACTCAGTATTATGGATGTATGGAAAACAACGGCGAGAAAGTAATTAAATAGGTTACACAACAGATAATAGCAATGAAAGAGGGGAGGGAAGGACTTTGTAAGTCAGATTATCATAAGGGGCAGAAGCCAGAGACACATTCTTTTAAAACCACAAGTGAAGGGTGGAAGAGCTGGGGAAAAATGTATACTGGTGCTCTAATACTATGGTTAGAATTTCAGAAAAAGTTTAGCTTTATGTTTCATTGGAGGTGGGGGGTGGGGTGGAGCAGATTCAATGAAGTGGGGAACAATACCAGCAATGTAAACAGAAAGGCACTGGAATGAAACTTTAAGCAGATATATACAACTATAAAAAGTACTGAGACACAAATCCTGGAGCAGAATTCACAATACTCCCACTTCTGCAATCCCACAACATACTATAGACTATGCAGAAATTTACCAGTAACACTGTAATAAATGACTAAATTAGGCTTAAATCTGGGAGTAGATCACAGTCCTACTACAAATGTGAAATAAACTACAATATTGATTGAGGCCCCAGACTGGGTTCAAAATATAAAAAGCTACCTTTTTACATGTAATTCTACTTATGGAAATAAAAGGGGAGTATAATGTATAAACAATGCTACAGTCTTACAGTAATACATAATCTTCACACAACTACAAATGAAACTACAAGACTAATGTTCCAGAACAAACTAAAAAATGCAAACAGATAACTTTTTTAGCTAAAACATGGACAAAAATCAGAGGGGTACAAAAAAGTATCTCCACACAGGTCACTATAAGTTCAACTTAACATATTTAAGCAGAATTTAAATAAAAGCCTTTTTTTTCCCTTTTGATGAAAAGCTTGTATCTCACACATCTCAGAGTCTTGAAAAGGTGGTGGATGTCCATGGTATAAGCTATTACGGGGCATGATTAGCACTGTAGAATAGACACCAATCAGTCCCTGCAGATCAGCACATTTTCTTGTAATTATTTAATCAGCTGCAATTAGTATCGAGGTGCTTTAATCATTTAAGGTATTGCCTAATATGTGTGTATGTGCTAGCAATTGGAGCTCTTTGTTACAGCTTCTATAAGAGAGATAGGAAAAGTTAATTTGCAGCAACATAATAGATTATTGTCTAGTTGCACAGAGCTGGAAGACTTTTTTTGCCATCAGTTCCATCCATCCATCCATTAACCTCTTTTTTCCCATTTTACTCCACAACTTGTGGATGCCATATTAACAGTGACCATCATCTAGAGCCAATGTTTGCATTGCTTGGTGGCTAGTCCGGCCTCAGTTTTCTTCTATACCTTCAACATGCACACACACACACACTCACAGCTACAACCAAAGGAGTTATATCATGTCTCTCAATGTTAAGCTTTAGGCCAACACACAGCTCTTGGTCCTCAGATTTAGCCTTGCTCCTCTTAAATTTACAGAGTTTCTCATAGACTGCATTTTATGGAGGACTATTTTTCTCATCAGTTCTGGTTGAGATGGCCACTGGATAAGCACTGCCCACACCATCAGTTGTCCAAGTTATAACTCTGCTCAAAGACTATGTGTGTACTATTTACCATTAACATTCCAAAATGAGCAAGCTGATTGGTCAGCCCAACCAGTGTACCTGTTGTAAATCAAGCATATACCAATGGAATCCTCCATTAATATATGCTATAACATTTTTACTTTTCAATTTTTATTAAAAAAAATAATCTTACAAAACTTGGAGACTTAAAATAAGCAAGAGAGATGGGACAGACAAATACAAGGATAATCGGGTATGTATGTAAAACTAGAAAAATGTACCTGAGTATCCTTACATTATTTTCTCTCTCCCATCTCTCTCCTTCGTTTGAAATCTCAAGATTTCATTGTTTTAATTAAAAACAAACAAAAAAACCAATGGAGATCTTCCTTTCTCTGTTGCTTCCTTTACCCAGCACTGATGTACTGCATAGGCGGTATTTATTTTTATTTTATTTTACATTTGTTGACCGGGCTAGTCTAACTGGATATATGTTAGTTTTCAGTAGAGGCCTGGGGAGAAAAGCTCCACTACAGCAATTATACAAATATACAGAACTGAAAGAAAGTGACATAAAAGAATAATATTTAAAAAATAGTACATCATAGTTACCACTTTAAGTAGATAACCGATAGGAAACAGAGTGACTTGAAAAAGTAAGTACATATATGTAACGTATGAGAAACTTAGACAACAGTAGGAAGAAGGAAAAATGTATACATGTAAAAATTGATCATACTAGAAAAACTAAATTTTAAAAATATAATGAAAAAATAATGAATTTTTTTTTTTTAATCAGAGAATGAATGTTATGGTCATGTGAAGGTGGTGAGTAAGAGAAGGAAATATCAGTCAAGATTAATACATGGGCATAGCCACTGTGAAGTAAGAAAGTTTCTAAGTTGCTTCTTAAAAAGCGGTGTGGATGTTAGGGATGTTAGCTTAATAGGAAGCTTGTTCCAAGAGTTTCCAATGGTATTAGCAAATAGACAATCTCCAGATTTGTTATTAGGTTTAAGGGTGGCTACTAGTACCTTATTAGCTGAGCGTATTGTTGACAGATTTTTGTATGGGTTAATGAGGCTACAGAGGATGGGAGTATTTGTAGAATGATGCAGGATCTTCTGAGTTATAGTTAGTTGTTCAAAAAGAAGTTGGTTTTGCAGTTCCAACCATCCTAACTTTTTCAGATTTTGGCAATGGCGAGTCCAGAATGGGGAACCAGTAGCAAATCTGGCAATGTTATTATAAGCGGTGGCCAGCTTATTTAGATTATTTTTGGATAGGTTAGTGTAAATTGGTGATGCATAGGGAAGGGTTGAAATTAGGTGTGTTTGGGTGATAGTAATCTTGACAGAAGGTGTAAGGAAGGTTTTAAGCCTATAAAGGAAACCAAGTTTCCTATTGACTGATTTAATGGTTAAGTTTATATGAGTGTCAAAGCTATTATTGTTATCGACTGTAACACCTAAAAGTTTAGTTGTTGTTTCAGGTACTATTTCAATGCCATTATTTGATACTACTGAGAAATTGATAGGGGAGACTTTAGGGTGGGAGTAAATAACAGGAGTTTTGTTTTTTTAGGGTTTAGTAGGAGACAGTATTTGAAGAACCAGTTTTCCACTATGGTAAATGCTTTTTGAGTGCTAGACTGCAGTTCAGCTTGAGATGCTGCAGCACAGATTAATGTAGAGTCATCAGCATAATGTATGCGGGTGGTTTGAGGAAGGGATGTTTTCAGGTCATTGATGAAAATGGAAAAAGGAGGGGTCTCAGGATAGAGCCTTGTGGGACTCCTAGGGAGATAGGGAGCTGGGTCGATAGGTTATTTTCCCAGAGGACTGCTTGTTGTCTGTTTTCTAGGTAGGACTTAAACCATTTGATTGTCTGAGTGTCTATTGAAAGTGTTGTAAGTGTCTTTAACATTAGGTGATGATTCACCATGTCAAAAGCTTTGGAGAGGTCTAAAAAGAGAGCTGAGGAGAGTAGGTTGTTATTACGATTTTTATTAATACAGTCTGAAAAGGATAGGAGTGCGGTTATGGTGCTATGAAATGGCCTGAATCTGTGCTGGCAGTCTGCTAATAGATTATTTTAAAGGAGATGATCAAGTAGTTGCCGATGAATGCATCTTTCCATGATTTTTGCTAATGGAGACAGTAGAGCTACGGGACAGAAGTTAGAGAGTTCAGTTGAGTTGCCTCCCTTATGTAGTGGGATAATATGTGAGAATTTCCAGAGAGATGGGATAGAACTTTCTGTGATGGTTCTGTTTATTAATATGGAGATAGGGTAAGCAATTACATCAGCTGCAGTTTGCAGAAATTCAGCTGGAAGGAGGTCAGCTGAAGGTGAACATGGTTTTAGTTTATGAAGTAGGGTATGGATGAGAGCTGTTGGAAAAGGCTGCAGTTGTAAGGCAGGAGGTATATTGGTTAGAGAGCATGTGTTACAGATGCAGGCAAAAGATAAGGTATTTGATAAGGCTTGGACTGTTTCAGAGAAAAATTTGTTAAAAGTATTGGCAATTTGGTTTGGAGAGTTCTGAGTCAAATTAGATGGAGTAGGAGTTTTGGAGCGACCTGGATGGGGTAGGCTATTTATGCCTGTCCAGAA
This sequence comes from Protopterus annectens, assembly GCF_019279795.1. NCBI lineage: Eukaryota > Metazoa > Chordata > Ceratodontiformes > Protopteridae > Protopterus > Protopterus annectens. Next base: position 973,324,197 of record NC_056744.1, read on the forward strand.
TTTTTGTGGATTTAGATGCTGGGCTTGCTGGATTTTCAGGTAATATTTTTTTTTTATCTTGGAGTATTAATTTTTTTGTAGCATTTCTCAGCTGTCTAAAGGTATCATGATCTTTTGAGTTTTTAGTATTTCTTCATTTGGACCAGATTCTATTTCTCTGAAGCATTTTTTGCCTTGTTTCTTTTGTGAGCCAAGGTGCCGGTTTTTTCCTAGTTCTGACTGTGCATGAGGGGGCATGGTGTTCTAGGATTTGTAAGAATTTGGTGTTAAAGTAAGAGAATGCTTTGACAAGAGGTAAGTATTTTAGGGGTGACCAGTTGCAAGCTTTGAGTTCTGCTTGGAAGCTAGCTGGGTTAAAATTGTTTTTGTTCTGGGTAGTTTTAAAGATTGTTTGGTTGGATATAAGGGTTTTTTGTCTAGTTATATAGGTAAGGGAGTAGTCACTAATATTGTCTGGTAGTATACCAGTTTTATAAGAGAGGGGGTTGCTGTTAACTAATATCCAATCTAAGGTGGCTTGCTTATCGCTAGGTTTATGGGTTCTAATAGGGGAGGTGATAGTTTGATTAAAGCCATAAAGGTTTATGTGAGTAGTTGGTTTGACAGAGATACAGCAGTTCTAGTCTATGTTAAAGTCACCAAGGAGTATGGTTTCTTGTGGGAAGAATGTGGAGAGCCAGCTAAGGATATTTTCTAGAGAGTTAATGTTATTGCCTGGAGGGATGTAGGAGCAAATTATGTATAGTGATTTCTTAGCGTTAAAATGGAGCTTAGTAAATAACAATTCAGCATTGTTGGAAGAGGGAGGTTGTAAATCTAGTTGTATGACCTGTAATTCAGATTTATACAGTATTGCTACCCCTCCACCCTTTTTATTCAGACAGTCAAATCTCAGGATGTTGTAACCTGGTGGGATGATATCATTGTCCTTAGTTACTGGTTTGAGCCAGGTTTCTGTTAGACAGAGGATGTCAAAGGAGTATAAGTCTAGGAGGGCATGGAGTTGGGTAATTTTATTATTTAGGCTACGTATATTGAGGTGACCTAAGAGAAGAGAGTTTTGGGTATGAGGGAGGATATGAGAGGTGATGAGATGGGAGTAATTGGGATCAGAGATGGAGTTGTTTGGACCTGGGTTTGGTTGAATATCACCGTGTAGTAGTAGATGCTGCAGAGGACTATGTGACTGTTTTAAAAGTTTACAGAAAAGGGGGATAGATTTTCTAGTTTGGTGATACTTTATATAGGATAGTCTGTGATATTGTGGTAGAAGATAGGTTGTTGACAATGTTATGTTACTAAAGTTTTGTGGGGTTAGTAAAGTATGCAGAATTGTTTGTTTTAAGGGATGATGAGATCTAGTACAGCTTAGATATTCATAGCAAGTAAGGGAATATGATAGAACTAGATGGGTAAGGATTAAGAGAAAGAGGAGCATGCAGGAGAGTACTAGCCTGCATATGGTAGCCATGGCTGGGAGAAATTAGTTGCTAGTAGGTGGGGGATATGGGTTAATAGAGAGGAGGTTTAAGGATGGAGTTATTAAGTGGTAGATTAGGCAGTGGGTGGCAATATATGATAAGGAGGAAATGGGTGAATTTTTAATGAGATGGAGTGAGCTAATTGGCTGATATGTAGTGGAGACGTGGTTTAGGAAGTAAGTGATAAGGAGGAAGTGGGGAAGCTTTTAATGAGGTGAAGTGAGCTAATTGGCTGATATGTAGTGGAAGTGTGGCTTAGGAAGTATAAAGCTATGTGCACTGGGGGTGGGTGAGATTTGGGGGTAGGGTAGGGGAGCGGAGTGAGCCCGCAGGGCGAATGGAGCGGGTTTGAACAAGAGAAAGAAGAGCTCACAGAACCAATCAGAGAACCAGTCAGAATACTGCTAGAATCTTAGTAATTCCAGGTAAGAGGAGAGTGCTAGTAAAGGTATTCAGTAGCAAGGATAAAGGACTGCAGCAAGGGAATTAAGGAAAGGAAAGGGGTTCTAATAGTTAACAGTTGCAAACACAGGAAAAAAGGATTACAGACTGGACAATTATTATTCCAAGAAATAAAGGTAAATAGCCTTTGGAAGCCTATAAAAGCCAAGTTAAGGGAACCCCCTAGTAGACAGCTAGAAGAATTACAGTTAGCTATCAGGGAAAGGCAGAAAAACAAGAGAAAGAATTGCTCACAGAAACAATCAGAGAACCAGTCAGAATACTGCTAGAATCTTAGTAGTTCCACATAAGAGGAGAGTGCTAGTAAAAGTATTCAATAGCAAGGATAAAGAACTGCAGTAAGGGAATTAAGGAAAGGAAAGGGGTTTTGATAGTTAACAGTTGCAAACACAGGAAAAAAGGATTACAGACTGGACAATTATTATTCCAAGAAATAAAGGTAAATAGCCTTTGGAAGCCTATAAAAGCCAAGTTAAGGGAGCCCCCTAGTGGACAGCTAGAAGAATTACAGTTAGCTATCAGGGAAAGGCAGAAAACTGAGGGCCAGCTAGTAGAACCAAAATTAGGAAGGAGCAAAATTCCTAAAGGCCAAACAGGGGGTATGGCTGCTGGGTACTGGGCTCAGGTGGGAGATTTAGTACAAATATATTAATCTAAACAATATGGTTTAATTATTTTTACTAGAAAATAACAATTTAGCTTCAGAGCCTGGATGGGAGGTCAAACATACTTTCTCAGATTCTTTGGATGGAGGAGAGTTAGAGTATAGGACAACAACTTCCTTTAGGAGATAGTTGAGATGGTAGACTTTAATACTGAGGGTCCTTGAAGGGCAGGCAGGTCAATACACAAGACCTACAGCAGGGTATGAGGTTACAAGTTTCTCATATTCTTTGGATGGAGGAGAGTTATAGGACAGCAACATCCTTTAGGAGATAGTTGAGATGGTAGACTTTAATACTGAGGGTCCTTGAAGGGCAGGCAGGACGATACACAAGTCCTACAGCAGGGTATGAGGTTACAAGTTTCTCAGATTCATTGGCTGGAGGAGAGTTAGAGTATAGGACAGCAACATCCTTTAGGAGATAGTTGAGATGGTAGACTTTAATACTGAGGGTCCTTGAAGGGCAGGCAGGTCGATACACAAGTCCTACAGCAGGGTATGAGGTTACAAGTTTCTCAGATTCTTTGGATGGAAGAGAATAGGACAGCAACTTCCTTTAAGAGATAGTTGAGATGGTAGACTTTAATACTGAGGGTCCTTGAAGGGCAGGCAGGTTGATACACAATTCCTACAGCAGGGTATGAGGTTACAAGCTGTAATGTACAAGTGTGCAGTCTTAACAAGTCCCATTAAGTCTTCGAAACAGCCATCTCTGCTTCTCCAGATGGCTTACACAGACTTTAAAGAACAGCTTAACCAGCAGAATATCGCCATTATCTGCAAAACTAACGCCAAAATTCAAGTCACCTCTTGTCCAACCTTCCCTTATGACTGTGAGTTCTACAACTAAGCAGAATTCTGTAGAGAGCGACACATCAGGAAAACTCGAAGATACAGGGAAAACACAGAAGAGCACCATGGAGCTGTTATACAAGGACATCATTTAAGAAAAGTAAGATTTTTCTTAAATAATGTCATTGTATAATAGCAATAAGCCACCTCTGGGTGTGGCTAATGCTGGATGTACCCACATCCAGCCGTGGCTTATTACTATAATATATTTCTCCATGCTGGTTTTCACAGACAAACTGACAACAAAGCCAGATCATAATGGTTCATACTTTTGTATATAGTGATGGACATTATCTTAAAGAATCTAAACACTACATTTTTATACAGGGTGTGGTATGGTTTCACTGACTGACAGTCATGATTGGCAGTCCCGTACCATGGAACCATCCAGTACTTTCCAGATCCTGAACTACAAAAGTATGTGCACATAATGAATGCAATAAGAATAATACAACTTCTCTAACAAACACACACCTAACATTCTGATAGTAGAAGCAATAAAAACACCTAAACAAATCATCATACTGAAACTTAATATAATATGGTTTAGTAACATTTGTGCAAATGCCCCTCTCTTGCCCCCACCTTCAAAATCCATCTTCTTGATAGGTGTCTCAGATCTAACTCCCAGAATCTAATAGAACTCCATAAACCATCACATCTACCAGGCAACCACCTCCCATCTTTCTCACTAGCATGCCATTGGAATTCTCTTCCACCTCCCATCTGTACCACAAACAGACTCTCTGTCTTCAAAACCCTACTTCACTCACACCTAACAATGGGAATGCTCTTGCTCCCATCATTCATAATTTCCTTGTCCATAATTACTCTTCACTAGCCACCATATCTGTAAATAGCCTCCTATGGTCTAATAACATGTAATAATAATAGTAGGATTCATGATATTTGCATAGGAACGTTAATGAAGTTAATTCAGTATAGTAACTAGGATCTCATAAGGCCAATCTATTGGCAACTTGTTACTTTGTTTTTAAATTCCCTCTTAATTGTATATTTTTTTTTATTTTGTATTCTTGTGACTTATTGCATTTATATTGTATATTTGTATTTCTGTATTCTTGTATTCATGCATTTTCTGGAGCTTTTCGCCCCAGGACTCCATTGAAAATGGGTTCTTCGTGGCCCAACTGGACTATCCTGGCAAACAAACTTCAAATAAATAAATAAAATAAATAAATGCAGGGGGTTAAGGAGGTGGTAGCCCTCTTAGAGACTGTCAGACTGAGCAGAATATTACCACCACTAAGGAAAATAAGTACTGTTGCCCTGAATGACATGTTGTTATTAATATGACCACTTTGCATATCTCTCAGCCTCTTACTGGAATAAGCAGTGGCAAACCTAACAAATAATGAGGGACAGAGGCTCCAAACTGTTGACAGATTTAAGCAATAACCCACACCTGGGTGTGGGTAATGCTGGATTTAGAAAATCATGCAGCTGAACTCGCACGACGGGCCGGTGCAATGGCCAAAAAGCAAAACCAAAATTCAAAAAACAGCCAGCACCTAGATACACACTAGAAATATTTATTTTAGATCCACGATCATACCGGTTTCGGCATCAAGCCTTCTTCAATGATGTTGACCTATAATGCCAACTAATTATATATAACCTAAAGTTAATTGCGTAATTAACCAAAAATCAGTGAGGACAATATTTAAAGCTATACATCACATATCTTTGTATTTAAATAATAATGAACTCCTAATACTGAATATGTAAATACCCAAGATGTCATTCAAAGGCCCCAAACTAAAGAGTATATATGTAAAAAAGATCTAATAATACATATAAAACATACACCACTTATAAATGGTCATTCATACCTGGAAAAAAACAAACCCCCAAGTCTTATGATCCATGTTTTTTCTTTCTTATTAAGCAAACTGTGCCAACCGGATTTATTAATATGATCTCCCCTAATGATATCAATAATTTGAAATTGAAATCTAGCTTTGTTATGGGACAAAACATGCTTATAAAGGGCACTGGACAAATGTTTATTCATAACATCATTCAGATGTTCAGACATCCTGATTCTAAGCGGTCTAGATGTTTGTCCTGTATAAAAGGCACTACATGAACGAGTCACCAAATAAATAATCCAACTCATTCCACAATTTCCAAAACATCTAATATCAAATATTTTACTAAAATTATTATTGGAAAATTCTTTAGATTTTTTGATGTATCCACAAAAAGAACAATGCCCACATGGGAATGAACCCCTGAGCTCCTCCCGTTAGTGTACATTGTATCCCTCCAACATATTTATATCTCCCTTGTTTATGCATATTTAGATAAGAGCCCAGTGTACGACCTCTCCTAAATGAATATAAACAATTAGAACCTAAAATCTTAGCTATCTCTGAATTGGCTAATAATATATTCCAATTATTATTAATGGCACTCTTAATAACATTAATATTTCTACCAAATGTCGTAACAAATCTAATGGGTGTCACTGCTGGGGTATTCTTTTCTTTATATTCCAGTAATTCTTCTCGATGAAATTGTTCTACCCAATTGGACGCCAAGCTAACTTCCCCATATTTATATCCCCTGGTTATAAACCTATTTTTTAAATCCTTCTTAAAATAATCATAACTCTCCTGATTGGAACATATTCTTTTAATCCTTAAAAACTGGGACTTGGGGATATTTTTTATAATATGTTTGGGATGTAAACTGCTTGCCTCCAATAGGGTATTATATTGTGGATACTTTCTAAAAATCTTAGAATCCGAAGTATGATCACTATTTCTAGTAACACAAACATCCAAGTATTGAATCTGATTAAATTGTACATTTAAGGTGAACTCAATCCCCCAAACATTGTCATTCAGATATTGGATGAATTCCAGTAAATATTCCTTGTCACATCTCCAAACAAGCCAGCAATCATCAATGTATCTTCGTCATATATCTAACTCCGCTATATATATGTTATGGGTTTTATCATAAATAAGATGCTCTTCCAAAAAACCCATAAACAAATCCGCATATATAGGTGCGAAGGATGTCCCCATTGCAGTACCTTGAGTTTGCCAATAACATTCTTGATGGAAATAGAACACATTCTTAGTCAATACATGCTCCACCATACAGATTAATAAAGTGTTGAAGCCTGGTTGGTAGATCCCACTTCTATTCAACCAATACTCAACCGCTTGCAACCCAGCCCAATGTGGAATACTGGTATATAAAGATTTAGCATCAAGTGTACACATCCACCATCCAGGCTCCAACTGGGAATCTGCAATAATCTGTAAAAATTCAGTGGTGTCTTTTAACCTAGATCTAACAAAGACTAAGAGAGGTTTTAAGTACAAGGTAAGAAATTCTGAAAGTGGTTCTGTCAGTGAACCACGACAGGAGACAATCGGTCTACCTGGTGGTTTCGTCAAATTTTTATGAATCTTTGGCAGCAAATAAAAAATTTGTTTAAGTGGATCTGTAACTGTCAATTGCATTTGAGTTTGTTTATCAATAATTCCTTCCTCGACCGCCAAATCCAAAAATTGATCAATCTCTTGCTTAAATTTCTTTGTCGGGTCTAAGGGCATTAGCATATAATATTTTCTATTATTTAGTTGTGTTTGTGCCTCCAAAACATACTGTTCTAAATCCATCACTACCACCGCTCCTCCTTTATTTGCTCTAGTAATGACAATGTTGGGGTTATTTCTTAAATCTTGGATTGCTTGAAATTCTACCTTGGATAAGTTGTTGCCCAATATAAATTCTTCTTCTTGTTTAAAATGTAAATCTTTAATTACTTTTTCTTGAAAAATGGTAACATACTTATCCATTGGTGGTTGAAAAGTGGATTTTCTAAATCGGAAACCAGTGGTTCCAGAGGAATTATCCTTATCTCCAAAAAAAAATTTCAAATTAATATGTCGACAAAAGGACATAACATCCTGCACAAAATCATATTCATTAACAAAAAACCCTGGAACAAAAGACAGCCCTTTATTGAGTACTTTAACTTGCATATCATTCAATGACACAGAAGATATATTGTGTACATTTGGATATTCATTTACTTCTGAATCAACACATCCAACAACATTTCCAAATTCTTTGTAGTGTCTATGTTTATGTTTCCTACCCCCCCCCCCGTGTCATTTAACTCTAAAGGGCAATACATATTTCTGGTTTTCTTATGTACTGGGGACTCCTGAGTGAACACATGTTCTTGTTCAGTGGTCGAAGACTCTTCACCTGAGGTGCTACTAAAGTCCATTTTAGACTTCTTTAATATAGACCTAGGTCTCTTTTTCCTAAATCTTATTTGTCCAGTATCCCCCTCCCTGAACCTGACATATTTCTTAGTGCCAAATGGCTTTCCCTCTGCATATAGTCTGTAACATCTCGCTGAAATTTTTGTATCTTTTTATTTTTTAAACTATGTTCTAATGTCAATAAATCTTTGGAGAGCTTGGACAAACAGGACTTATAAATAATTTGTCCTTCAAATGGTTTAATGTCATCACATAATTTTTTCACATCTGAACCATTAGAATCAATATTTCTCTCATAAAAAGAAATCAAAGTGTCTACAAACAACATAGTAGCTGTATGTTGAGCTCTAACCCATTCTTCATTTAACTGTTCATCCAGACTATTTACAAATGGTTGAATTTTAATTCTCAACCCCCCTTGGTGTAATGTTCTTAGCCTTATAGGCCTTAAAAAGCCTTAAATGCCAAACCTTGCTTCTAAGTTGGGTCATGCTCCTAGTTAGTTTAAGAAACAGATCCTTACAAGAATCCCCTTGGATCTTTGGTCATCCCACCATTAAGGGAGATACTTTCTTCATTAATACCAAAAATTTGGACATTATCCTTACCGGAAGATAAACCTTTCAAAATGGTGGTCAGATCCATTTTTTCGAATAATATCAAAAAAATCAAACTAATAATATGAATATGGAGGCCTAAAACCACCACTACAATGATAAAAGAAAAACAATCAGTACCTGGACTAGCCTGTGATCAATAATCATAATATGTATGTATATATATATATATATATATATATATATATATATATATATATATATATATATCTCACTCATATAGGACAAAACCAAAACAGTCTTCCAATAGTCAAGAGGGGTATGCACTAATATTCCACTAAGTATTTATAGATATTAGCCCTAGTTTATTAGCAGCTACAAATAAACCGCCCTTTGCAGTAAAAGTAAAATGTCGCAACGGTTTATTACAGCATCCAAACTAAAATCAGAAATGTCAGATTTTGATGGTAAAGAACCGTTCTTATTCCATGTTAGATTTTATGAATATAAATCTGAAATTAATTATGTTGTAAATATGCTGAAAGAAAAGGCTTGCTTAAATGCAGAAACAAAGTTTAAGTAATATGTGATCAGCAGTCATACTAAATGACCATGGCTTGGAAAAGGAATCTGCTGAATGGACATTATTCCCTTACAGACTCAAAACAGGATGTATGCAAGAACAAAAATGCAAAATTTGCTTTTAAAGAACAATGACATGTTATTCTGCATGGAAAAACAGGATAACAGATGTTTTTTATACAAAGATCCAAATAAAATACAGGATGTTCACACTGTCAGAAAAGCTGATCTCTGACAATGTGTTTTCTCAAAAATATGTTTTTCTTCATAAAAAACAGGATATGCTTATCAGCATTGGTACAAGAACATATGGTCATATACACAGATCCAAATAGAATACAGACAATGTGTTTCCTCAAAAATATGTTTTTCTACATGGACATTAGGACACTGTTACAGGATATTCACACTGTCAGAAAAGCTGGTCTCTTACAAGACATTGTTAAACAAGGAAGCTTAGTATTGTTTCTACAGGACTAAAACTGTATATAAAGAGCTGTATAAATCCAGCTATGTGAGAGAGGTTTGGTAGGGACACAAGTCCCAAGGTAAATGTTATATCTCTCACATCATCTGTACTATATGAGAAGTAAAGTTGGAACAGTACTTTTAAGCTGCAACGTTTGTCCAGTTTTATTTATTATAAAAGTTATTGGTTACTGCTCTTAAAGACAAGTGCTGCAAAGTATATTCTCTCATCAGTGTATATTCTGCAAGTTTCTGTATGCAACAGACTGTGAATGCAATTATAACCAGACTTTAATTCCAGCCAGCAAGACTGAGTGTCTTAAGAAGACTTCAAATCCCACAGCAAGAAGCAGCAAACAGTAAGCAAGCAGTAAGAGAGTAAATCTCAAAATATTTTTTCAATAGCGAGGCAGCTGAGTGACTAGCACCATATAATTTTTTCAATGGCAAGCTAGCCTGCACTTGAACCTACAATCTGCATTCAAACACAGGAGGAGTGATGGTAAGCCCTGCAGAGGGTCACTTCAGTTAAATTGCAGTAACTAACATTTGTACGTATGTGTCAATTCTGAACAGAAGTATTCCAGTTTATGCAGCTTGCAGTAGTAAAGTTTTTTTAGACGTCTACAATCCGGAGTGAGACTAGTTCAAGAAATTCGCAGTGCCATAAATTCTTCAAGAAAAGGGGGATATCCACTAGCCCATCAGTCCACTGCCTGTTGTGCTTTCCCAGCTTCTCAAGTGACTTTGAAAAATTTCCAGCCATCTGCAACAACAGCCTGATCACCTGTTTTCTTGCTCACTGGTAAGACCTTTTTCTACGTCACATTTTTTAGTATGGTTGCTATTCGACAGTATGGATATTTTCATGCATAATTTAAGCAAATGTAAAAAAATGCTATGTTGGTATACACAGCACATTAGTAAATGTAAAACCTTATTAGGGCAGGTTGATAGTAAGGCATTATGCAAATGTATTACAATATTTGACTGGTATCTCAAAGAAAATCATGTGAAATATGACAAATGTTTATTGTGTGATTCAACAAAAACTGCATTTTGTGTATTATGTCATAAAAAATATTGCATCATATTGCAAATATAAAAATAGACTGTAAAGACAGATCTGAAGAATTAACTAAGGGTAAAGTGTTTCCATTATATTCTGATGTTGAACAGTTATGTTCTGTCACCAGATGCAAAAGGTTTATTTCAGAGTTGCAACAACAGTCAAATCAGTTACTGATAGAAACTCTAGTACATTTTGTTACAAAGGAATGTAGTAAACTTCTAAAAGACAGACACAACGAGTTCAGGAAGCTTAGACAAGTTATGCATACATCTTTTCAAAAGGGCATAGGAGTTTCAAATTCAGCAGAACAGCTTACTAAAAAATGTCAGAAAGACCATACAATATTACAGGAAACTATTCAACTGCAGTTGCAGGATAAAGAAAATAAATTAGCTGAACTGACAAAGACTAAAAACTTCCTGCATACACAGTTAATCTGTGCAAAAGAAATATATTTTATAATATGTTTATGTTTTGAAAATGGTTAAACATACATGGTAGGATGGTAGGATCTGATGTCTGGACAAATCATTCTTAAATGTTTTACTTTCATTCAGTTAAAGCAAGACATCTATCAGTACTACAGTAAAGTAAAGCATATGAATGCCATTCATTAGCATAGTCAAAAGGTAAACAAAACTGTTCTAGTGTATTATAATATATAAAATTAAATAAAAATAGATGAGTAAAAATTTAAAATCACAAGACTGACATGCTTGTATAAAGATATACAGATACAAGACAGACATGCATGTGTGTTCTTTTCATCTAGAGTACATCTGTTACAATACACAGGAATAACAGGCAGACAACAACAAATATAAATAATATAAATATAAATGTGTTGGTTAAATTAATATCTATTTTGTTTTTTACAATTTGTTTATAATTATATAGTAACACCAAACAGTTAAAGTTCTGAATTTTAAAAAGAAAATCACAGATGGTATTATTCAAACAGTTTTGTAAAATTAATGGCAGGACAGTTAAATAGTTAAATAAATAAATAAATAAAAAAAAAATACTGAAATCCATGTAAGGTAATTGTAAAATGATGTCTATTTATGTTGTATAAATGCATAGTTATGCAAATCACAATCACATTAAAGGAAAAATGCTAAAATAATTAACTATAGTTTACAGAGTATGAAATGTGAGCTCAGACCTTCCTAGACTGAATGAATAGTTACAGGAAATGCTGGAAAGATAAGATAAACAACAAGACTGATTGCCAGATAAGTAGCTTGAGTTTTTCTAAAGCATCATTGTTATTAAAACATAATTGTTAAAATGTTTACAGGCAACACTATTTAGTAATTGTCATAAAATGCCACAATTGTGCATAGATGTCACTGATAATCTGTTTGCAAGTAAATGTTAAAAGGACAAAAAAACCTCAGTTGTATCAAGTACAGCCAGCAAATGGGCTATAGTATATATACAGTTCAAATCAATTGTGCAGGAGAATGTAAATGCCTGCTAGTGGTAGTAAACAGCAAAAGCTTTATAAAAATATCAAATCAGAAAAAAGTTCATAATTTAATAAAATAAATGTATAACCAAAGTGTTGGGCTGACATGCATTCTATTTCTCACAGCATAGGGCAGGTAAACAGTGCTGAAGTACTACAGGGGGAGGGGTACTTTCTCAGTTTTACACTGACTGTATAAGAGGGAGGGGCACTTTCTCAGTTTTACACTGACTGTATAAACAGACTGTGACAAGGGTCTGAAATAAAGCTACATAAAAATAAATAATAAGGGTCTAAAATAAAGCTACAGGAAAAAAATATATATATCTCATTCATTCTTGACAATACTCTTTTAGGTAGAGGGAAAAACAGGTATTAGTGTATTAGAAATACTGGTAAACTGGATTAAACCTGACAGGATAAGATATTTTACAAGTTGTTAATAGCTATCATAATGGTTATTATTTTATTGTTTAGAAAAAACAAGAGATGATTTAAAATTGCTTTATTAAAGCTATACAAGAGAGAATAAAGATATGCAAAATGCATAAATGTTTCTAATAGCAAGAATGGTCACTATTTTTAATAAGTTTTGGCAAAACAATGTTGGTATAAAAAGCATGAATATTTTTAATAATTGTTGAGTATGTAGTTTAAAATAACAGGACATATGGATTTGGTATCAGTTCCACTAGATATTTCTAAAGAGACAAACATTTTCCAAGATTTTGCTTAATATTAATGTTATTAAATTTGTAAGATTAGACTAAATGTACTTTATAGTCATTGTATGTACAAATGCAGAAGAATTCAGTACAAATTAAATAAATGTCTAGTAATGAATGTGTGTGAAAAAAACATATTTAAAGAAAAAATGGGTCCAGGATACCTACTAGATTGAAATGCATGAATAGCAAACAGTCTGTGTAAATACATACTGTACAGAATACATCGTGATAAGTTCAAAAGTAATTTGTCAAGTTGTAATATCATTGGTTTTACCCCAGTAAATTGCTTTCAAATATTTATTATCTAAGCCCAGTTCAGTGTTTTACCAAGATGTTATTGAGCAGTTCAAAGACATGACCACAATGTTATGGTTAAAATGACATTGAAATTGTGTGTTTTCAGTAGTGTATAAATGCTTGCAGTAGCACATGGTTACTGTCTCTTATAGTTAATTCAACAGTTGCAAAGAGTTAATGAAACAGTTCTAAGTCATAATTTAAATTCTGTGATTGCAAAATAATAAATTGATCATGTTAAAAAAAAATAATAACATTAAAGCAGACACAGCTCATAACTGATAAAATATTTTCACAGAATGGTCTGCAAAAGAAAAAATTGTTAAATACATTCAGTTTTGGTAGTAATACTTTAATATCATTGTATTAACTATGTAAAATTGCATTTTGATTTGTTGTATCAAACTAAAGGTTTGTTTCTTGTGTTTTCTATATAAAATGTTTTGAGTATGTTTAAAAACAGAGGGAATTGTTAGATTTTATGAATATAAATCTGAAATTAATTATGTTGTAAATATGCTGAAAGAAAAGGCTTGCTTAAATGCAGAAACAAAGTTTAAGTAATATGTGATCAGCAGTCATACTAAATGACCATGGCTTGGAAAAGGAATCTGCTGAATGGACATTATTCCCTTACAGACTCAAAACAGGATGTATGCAAGAACAAAAATGCAAAATCTGCTTTTAAAGAACAATGACATGTTATTCTGCATGGAAAAACAGGATAACAGATGTTTTTTATACAAAGATCCAAATAAAATACAGGATGTTCACACTGTCAGAAAAGCTGATCTCTGACAATGTGTTTTCTCAAAAATATGTTTTTCTTCATAAAAAACAGGATATGCTTATCAGCATTGGTACAAGAACATATGGTCATATACACAGATCCAAATAGAATACAGACAATGTGTTTCCTCAAAAATATGTTTTCTACATGGACATTAGGACACTGTTACAGGATATTCACACTGTCAGAAAAGCTGGTCTCTTACAAGACATTGTTAAACAAGGAAGCTTAGTATTGTTTCTACAGGACTAAAACTGTATATAAAGAGCTGTATAAATCCAGCTATGTGAGAGAGGTTTGGTAGGGACACAAGTCCCAAGGTAAATGTTATATCTCTCACATCATCTGTACTATATGAGAAGTAAAGTTGGAACAGTACTTTTAAGCTGCAACGTTTGTCCAGTTTTATTTATTATAAAAGTTATTGGTTACTGCTCTTAAAGACAAGTGCTGCAAAGTATATTCTCTCATCAGTGTATATTCTGCAAGTTTCTGTATGCAACAGACTGTGAATGCAATTATAACCAGACTTTAATTCCAGCCAGCAAGACTGAGTGTCTTAAGAACACTGCAGATCCATCACACCAAGCAAGTAAGCAAGTAAAGTAAGAGCCATATAATATTTTTTCATTCCATATATAATGAATATAATAACTGACAATAAATGTCAAAATGCGTCGTCAGATATTATAAAGAATATTAGCTGCTTTATCAACCATGGGCCCAGAAAATAAAATTTTAGTACAACACTCCCCCGACTGATGAATGACACCTCAAACTCCACTGTATGAGTGATACACAAGCACCAAATGTCCAAATACTAATCAAAAATCAAAGGTGTGGCAGTACATAGTTACCCCCATATCATATAAATTGAAAAAATGGTAAAAAATTGCACTTGTTTTTATACCTAATACCATATACAGTATAATTATTCATATTAAACAAATGCAATTAGTTAAAGTTTGATATCCAAAAAAATTGTCCAAGGTGCTCCTGACAACTTCAGTCAATCAATATTCCAAAAGTCTGAATTATTGCAATCCGTAAAGGAGTGCTCTGCTAAATCTAGTCGGAACACATAATTTTCGGAACAGACCATAATCACAGTTTATCTGCTTTCATAGTCACCTGTGAAAAATATTCGACATACGATATAAAGAATCCACTTAATTCTGTCCAAAATGCCCAAGATCTTGACAAAAAATATGTTCAAGCAAAGTTTATACCACCTAAAATTTCATGCATAAAATCTGACTACAAAGACTTCAATCCGTTGGCCCAGAACACAGATAACGAAGGGCTCCAAATATGGAAACTAACAAATCAATTCTTATGTACAACATTCGTATGGAAAAAAACTTTTTTATATCTTACATATACACTGCCCACCATGTCCTTCAGTTCTTTCATATAAAAAATGGCTGCAAATGCAAAAGTCATAGTAAGCCCAATGTTCCATGAAAAACGTCTTTAATGAATGAAAGATTGTACACTAGAATTCAATGTAATATCCTCAAGTTCACCATTCAACGAGGCCTGGGATGTATATACATTTGAGTATTTCTCCACACCAAATACAAACAACAACGACAGCAGACTAGTCATCTCCGATAGGATCTAAACCATACGCTAAACAAAAATCCGTGTGTTCACTAAGGAGCCCCCAGCAAGAATGAAGAACCAGAAAATCATGCAGCTGAACTCGCACAACGGGCCGGTGCAACGGCCAAAAAGCAAAACCAAAATTCAAAAAACAGCCAGCACCTAGATACACACTAGAAATATTTATTTTAGATTCACGATCATACTGGTTTCGGCATCAAGCCTTCTTCAGTGATGTTGACCCATAATGCCAACTAATTATATATAACCTAAAGTAAAAGTTGACATTATGGGCCAACATCACTGAAGAAGGCTTGATGCCGAAACCGGTATGATCGTGGATCTAAAATAAATATTTCTAGTGTGTATCTAGGTGCTGGCTGTTTTTTGAATTTTTGTTAATGCTGGATTTACCCATGGTTGGTGTGGTTTGGTCATGAGGGCGAAGCCCGAGTGGTCAAACAAAGACAACCGTGGGTAAATTCAGCATTACCCACACCCAGAAGTGGATTATTGCTATTATACAATGACATTATTTAAACAAAAAATACTTACTTGTCTTAAATAATGGCATTGTATAATGCCTCTGTGCTGCCTTTCCACAGCTGTCTGGTATTCTGTGGCAGTTCTGATGTACTGCGCATGCGTATGCTTATGCAGTACATCAAAGCTGTGTGTGGAAACAATGGAGAAAGCAAGATCTCCATTGCTTTTTAAAAGGTGTCTCGCTATGTTAAAGGAGTTTAACATAGTGAGATAGCTTTAAAAAAAGCAACGGAGATCTTCCTTTCTCCGTTGCTTTTTTTAAAAAGCTGCCTTGCTATGTTAAACCCGTTTAACATAGCGAGACAGCTTTAAAAGAAGCAACGGAGAAAGGAAGATCTCCATTGCTTTTTTAAGCATTCTCAATATGTTAAACCTTTTTAACATAGCGAGATTACAGCAAGAGAGCTCTTCCGTTCTCCGTTGCTGTAACAAAAAAAAAAAAACATACTAATGGAAGAAGTCCGGGCGACTGGACCTTTTTCCATTAGTATAAGTCTGATTTACAATGAGCCCGCTGATCAATCAGCATTCACGTTTTGGAATATTAATGGGGGGTCATTGTATAATAACAGATTTTAAACAGTGATCTTGCAAACGCAGATGGTTACTAGAACTAAACGTTTTGCATTAGCATGCATTTTTCTGAATAGGTCTGAAACTCAATGCTTGTTATTATTTATGGGCTATAGTCCTCAAAGATTTACCAAGAAACCGCTGTATTTTCTTAAGAGCAGACAAAAAACATGAGACAAAATCAGGGACAGTTGTGATTGATGCAGATACTTTTATTTGTGCAGGCATCATAGTTCAGAGCTGCAAAACGAGTCAGTTGCATTTCACTTATTACTGTTTGGCTGTGAACATGCTTGCATGTCAATAATGTGGCTTATACTTAAGATGGGCAAGGTTTGTTACTGCTCATACAATGTGTTAATTCTTTGAGATGCAGTCCAGTGATTTTGATGCTTTCCAAAGCATTTCATTCTATACAACCTCAGCAATGTTTAATTTTCAACTGTTCTGTGGCTTTAATCATTTAATTTCTTTACAGTCTCATGATTCTCATCAATGTTTAAGTATAGAAATGTTTCTATTGTCACTGTACTAAACAGAAAATTCAATAACTGGGGGAAAAAAACATGCTTGTAACAGCTTTGAGTTGGAACGTAATGGAAAAAAAATCTCGTAAAATTTAAGCCTGAACTATTTTAAGACTGCCGCATACTTGCTCATTCATTAAAGGTGTGAATGTAATGTTCTCATGACAAAAAAATAATAGCAATCAAGCATATTTTATTAAGTTTTGTATCACAATGAAATCTTCTTCTTCTTTTGGCTTTTCCCAGGGGTCACCACAGCAGATCACCTATCCACTCATTATTGGTAGTAGTGTTTTATGGTGTCGAGTTGCCAGCCCAGCGCCCAACCTTCCATGGAAGACACACACACACACACACACTCACTCACACCTAGGGCCAATTTAGAGTGTCCAATCCACCTACAGCATGTCTTTGGGATGTGGGAGGAAACGGGAGCACCCGAAGGAAACCCACGCGACCACAGGGAGGACATGCAGACTCCGCACAGAAGGTACCTCAGTTGAGGATCGAACCGGAGAACCTCTTGCTGTGAGGCGATAACGCTAACGGCTGTACCACCGTAGCCGCCCTGTATCACAATGAAATAATGAATGAAAATAGGACATAGAAAGGGGAACTAGCCAGATCAAGGTCAGACTGACAGCTAACCATCTTGAAAACTCACAGGCAGACAGATTGAGCAACTCACTTACTATTGCCTGTGAAGGTTCAGCTCCTTTTACTTATATTTATTGTATAAGTATAGTTTCCTGGTTGGTTGCATTTTGCAGGCACTTCAAGGGCCAGGCTTACTGCAGTGTTTATAGAAAATAATTAAGAAATGGCATGTTGGTCGTCTAACATAAAACACCAAAACACTGGAACATAGATGTGATATAATACACTATTTACATCTGATATTACATTCATACACACAAGTACCACTTTTACTATTTTTAAACCCACTATCACAGTTGACATGTTCCTCCTAACCTGCCTAGACTTTTTACTTTTAATTCTCAACCTCACAACAGCTATATCCTCGCATACCCCCACACACCAATACACGTCAACAATCTCCTCCAACCATCTTCCCAATAAACGACACAGCTTCTCACATATCTCCTCCCAGCTTTTCCCCTATACCCTCCCATATTATTCAAGCCACAAAATGGCCTCCTCACCATCACCTAGGAATAAAAAAACACTTCCCATGGTACTCATTCCTCATTACCTATCTACTCAAATGTGGAGACATACATCCTAACCCTGACCCACCCTGTAATCCTAACCACAAGAGTAACCATAAAGATTTAAACATGCCTACACTGAACCTTAGAAGTATATGTAATAAAGTAGCACCACTGCATGCCTGGATTGATCATAATAAACCTGACATACTAGCCCTTACCAAAACATGGCTACACCCCAATGTAAAAGACTCAGAAATAATATCTCCAAACTTTGCAGTAACCAGAAGAGATAGATGTAAAAAAAAGGGGGAGGGATAGCACTTCTACATTCATCTACGCTCAGCGTCACACCCTACACCAGTAATATACCCATGTTTTCCAGTGCTGAGATACTAATCTCCTTTTTGAACCTCAATATATCAAAAAGAATTTGCGTAATAGTAATATATAGCTCACCAGGTAACAATATACCAGTGTTGGAAAATATTTTATCCTGGAAACAATAAACCTCAAAACAATAATCTTAGGAGATGTAAATATAGACTGGAAAACCATAGGTCCCAACTCCCCCACAAATAGTATAAATCTGTATGTTTTTTTTCAGCTTATCAATACTTCAACAAGATACAGCAAAGATCTTACCTGCCAATCCACCCTAGACTAGATCCTAGTAGCCCACCCTGCCAATTACCCCTCTTACAGTACACTGTCTAGCTCCCTTAGGGGTCATCTACCAGCTTATTCCCTTCGAACAAACTCCCAACAACTAAGAGTACACACTATAAAATTAATTAGGAACTCAACTAATTTTTGTCAGCATAAATTCAACAATCTCTTACATGAAATAGACTGGACACCCCTTAAACAACTACCCCTTAATGATGCTGTACTCTACTTTAATAACACCTTCCTTCACATACTTAATACCCCAGCTCCCATCCGTATGAAAAGAATCAAAAAGAACAGCACCATGGTTCTGTAAGGAATGTAAACACCTGATGAAGCAAAGGGACCTAGCCTGGTCAAACTGGAAACAAAACAAAAATGAACAAAATCATGTTATTTTCAAAACACTATGTAACAAAGTGACAAAACTAATCAACAGAGATAAGAAGTCATATAATTCCCAGCTTCAAATGCAGCATAAAATCAACCACAGTAAATTTTGGCACGCTATATTTTCTTTACTTAACACTGGAAGAAATGGAGAGCATGCCCTATCACCTGATTCCCCTCCATCACAAATAGCCAAAAACTTTAACGAGCACTTCATAAAATCAATTTCGGACCTAGTAAATAACACCCCTAATGCTAGACCCCTTCAACTTATTCAGATGCCAACCCCAGACCATCAGCTACTTCTAATCCTATCATTATTAACCCCCCCCTACTCAGCAAAATGTCATACAAACCCCATTCTCATTTTAGCCCATACCCACTGACACCATTAAGAAACTGCTACAAAAACTAAGCTCTACCTCAGCTGACTATTTTCCACCACACTACCTTAAACTGGCTGTTAACTCAGTCGCCAACCCAATCAGTATCCTTATAAATAGGTCTTAACTGAATCAGAAGTACCTATCATATGGAAACAATCTCACATCACCCCCATCCACAAAGGAGGCAACTCTTTTGATTCATCCAATTTCTGTCCTATATCTATCTTGTCACCCATACCCAAAATTCTTGACAGAGGTATCCATCAGCAGGTAATGCAATATCTATTGTAAAACAACCTTTTAACCAAAACCCAACATGGCTTCTGACCTAACCACAGCACAGCTACAGCCCTATTATCTTTTACAGGCATGGTGAACAAGGCCAGAGATGCAGGATGCTATACAGCCTCAGTATTCCTTGATCTCTCCAAGGCCTTTGACACAGTGTCTCACCCCTTACATTTGAACATACTGTCTAACTTAGGCTTCTCACATAACACCGTAAAATGGTTTCAGAGCTATCTCAAAGATTGTAAACAAGTAGAGAAATGGTCCAATGAAATCTCACCCTTTCTCCACAACCCTACTGGAGTCCCTCAAGACTCCATCCTAGAACACCTACTCTTTAACATTTTCACAAAAAAACCTTCACACTGCCTCTCTCCCTGAGACCGTCATTCAATACACTGACAATTCCACCATAATCTGTACTGCTCAATCACTACCAGAACTACTTTCAAAAACTCAACAGTCTTTTATTGCAGTCGAATCCTGGCTAAGAAATGCCCAACTGTTTCTTAATCCAAAGAAGACAAAACTAGTACACTTTCATCCCCAAAACACCTCCCCTGTCACTGATCATTTCAACCTCCTTGCATCTGACAACACTGTCTTAGAAAAAGTGCAGGAAACCAAACTTCTAGGCGTTATCATTGACAATAAGCTTTCATTTGACCCCCATATATAGCAAAATATAATGAAAACTCATCAGAAACTGGGACTCTTATATAGAAACAAGCATTTCTTTACTGCAGCAACCAAAACTACCCTTGCAAAAACATTTTTACTTCACTCCCTTTTTATGGTGCCCCTATCTTAACTAACTTACAAACTTCTACGCTAAGCAAGATGGAACAGTGCTACAACAAAGTTGCAAAGTTTGCCACAAACTCTAAATATGACACACACCAGTGTAAACCACTCCTAGAATTAAACTGGCTTGAACTCCCCAACCAACCTGCCTGTATTCAGCTATCCACCTTGCACAACCTTATTTCAAGCCTACTGCTTGCCCTGCACTAGCCAATCTAGTCGCACCTTACACACCAAATCGATCCCTACGATCAGAAGACAAAAATCTCTTAGCTATCTCAAAACCCACAAGAAAACCAGGTCACTCTCTGTATTCATATTCTGTATCTATACTTTGGAATTCACTACCTCTAGCTATCAGGTCTATGCCTGGCCTAACCCATTTCAAAGACTCTTTAAAAAAATCATCTCAAAAATACATGGCTCTGCTCCTGCATAAAGCCTGCGTAATGCTCAGGTCTTCCTCTTTCTGTCACATTTCAATCCCTCACAGACTGCAAGATCCTAAGGCTCTTCTAACTCCTTCTCTGCTTACTATATCCTTAAGCTACTGCTCAGGCTTTATTGCTTCTGTTCTTCTTAACTCTCTCACTATCTATCTGCATCACTAACTTTTTGGCTGCTATTTTCCTAACTGAAACTAACATTCTATTTTTCATGTACTATAACAGTTAATGTTACACACTGCACTACCTACATACTAATTTTTTGGACACTATCTACATCATCTATGGTGGGCGGCCACGGTGGTGCAGTGGTTAGCATTGCTGCCTCACAGCAAGAGGTTCTCCGGTTCGATCCTCGGCTGGGGTGCCTTCTGTGCGGAGTCTGCATGTCCTCCCTGTGGTCGCGTGGGTTTCCTCCGGGTGCTCCGTTTTCCTCCCACATCCCAAAGACATGCTGCAGGTGGATTGGACACTCTAAATTGGCCCGTGCGTGTGAGTGTGCCTTCTGTGGAAGGTTGGGCGCCAGGCTGGCAACTCGACACCGTAAAACTCCACTGCCATTCAATGTGCGGACAAGGTGATCCGCTGTGGCAACCCCTAACAGGGAAAAAGCTGAAAGAAGAAGAAGATCTACATCATCTATGGTGAGAGTGACTATTATTGTCTATAATGTTTTAACTGTATAGAATTGTCTAGATGGTAGTAATATATTGCAACATCTTATAAAATAGTTTGTTCTTTCAACTTATTTTTATATAGTATTTCTAATGTAATTTGTATTGTATTGTATTATACTGTATTTGTATTGCACTGTATGTGAACCTTTTCTCGCGGGCCTCTGCTGAAAATGGGTTCTGTAGACCCAGTTACACCACCCCTGTAAACAAATGTCAAATAAATAAATAATAATACCTTTTACTGGGCCAACATAAATTTTGCCATTGCTGCTGGAGCTTTTGGGCTGGCAATAGCCAAAAACAACTAATGAAGGGTTCTGCTAACCGAAAACTCGAGTGACTGCAAAACCTACGCTTGCCTAATAAAAGCTATTACATCACATCTGTGTTCCGGTGACTTTGTGCAGTGTTTACATCCAGTCTAGCAGCCCTCTGCTCAAACAGCCAGCTGATCAGCTTGCAAGATGCCACTGAGTAAAAGTGCTATATGTGTGCAACTGACAAAGTTGTCTTACTTGCTGCTGAACTTTGAAACTATTGGTGTATATAGTAAGAGATATACAATACTTCTGATACTTCAGTAGTGATTTACTTCATTTGTAGTAAATTAAATCCTCTATTGGGTCATTGAAAGAAACTGTCTTTGATCATTTTGAGTACAGTTAACATGAAGTTTAAAGATAAGTTAGTGGTTATACTTTGGTCTGCCTAAACTAAGATTACAGTGCATCTATTTTAAGTAGTATTGACAGAAAGTAAGCTATCATACATGAATGCTGACAAAGGGTGAGAAGTACTATGATGCCAACTGGTCTATATCAATTAATCAAAATACATACTTATTGAATATGTATTCATCGAACACTAAACAGTGAAAATCATTTCAGTGAACCTTAGACTTTTTTCCAGGGTTAGGAACCACTCGCCCACTAGCACTCCAGAACTCACACCACATTAAATCAAACCCACCCAAGTGGGGGGCTTCTCTGCCCCCACCCCCCTAACTATATATACCAGCTCTGAGATTGCACTACAGTGGGGAAAAAGGCAAAGTTGCGGTGATGGCCAAGTGTTCCCTAACCCTGGAAAAAAGTCTGAGGTTCGCTGAAATGATTTTCACTGTTTAGTGTTCGATGAATATGTATTTGAATACTATTTCAATTAAATGATATAGACCCGTTGGCATCATAGTACATCTCAAGCCCCGTCCCCCACTCCCACCCCCCGAGAGATTAAATTCATGAAGCTTCACTGGTAATCAGATTTATCAAGGATGAGCCTTCATCATTTTTGTGGGACCCAATGACTTTTTCCGAAGGCATTGACACACATTGATATCAACATGCTGAACACACAAAGCTGGCAATTCAGGTTTGAATACTGGTCCCGATACCAGACAGGTTAGCTGACAGGGGGATATTGGTGGCTAATAGACAGGTAAAAGCCATAGTTATGGAAAGCCCTAGAACTCTCATACTTCTACATGCCTGTAGAAAGGAAACTGGAATGTACTTATTACTTCTTGCATAGTGCACTCAGGGGCTGACTGAGGAGAAGTAGGCACCCCTTCCATTCCCCAAAGAAGAAAACTGCTTTGTTTTACGCTACTGAATATTGAATGGCAGGCAATCTTAGTGTGGGTATGACTACACATTTAAGGCTGTAGTGAGGATGGAGGACAGACATTAACCAATATAGGATAGGGTACGGGGTAAATTAAATAACTGATATAAAAACACCATGCCTAAAATGAATCCTCACATAAATGTAAGATGTCTGCTATGTCTCTACCATGAATACAAATGTTGAAACACTCAGCCTCCAAAAGGTCACAGTACAACACTAACGTGTTTGTGTGTGTGTGTGTGTGTGTGTGTGTGTGTGTGTATGTGTGTGTCTCTTTCTCTCCCCCCTACTTCCATCCTCATGAGAGACTATCCTATTTGGTGCCATAGTATAGCCCTCCTCACTGGGCAAACAGTTATAGTTGGAAGTCAGGTCTATATGGGAGTGGGGGGCATCATGCGGATTGTTTGTTGTCTTTCTTATCTGTAAGCTTTGCCAGTATATAATATGTCCTTTGTTTTTGAACTTGTTGGGCTTTGTTTCTTAAGCTTTTTTCATATTTTCTAAATGTTACACTCTTTGTTATCTGAAGGTTTGTCCTGAAAATGGGGATACTTATTGAGAGTGTTGTCTCACTGCCAAAAATAAGGAAATTAAAATACGTGATTAAATGTAAAGCTCAGAATTAGATGTTGCTTGTAGAGGCATGTTTCCAGTCTTCAATCTAAATATGTGCAGTCATACCTCTCAACTGTTCAGATTTTCATACAATGTCCAGATTTGTGCCGCATATGTTTGCTCTTTTTCTTATAAAATTTGTGGTTTTCTGGCAAATCACTTGGGATTGGAGTCACTAAATAATGACATAAACTGACTTTCAGACTTCATATCCATCAGAAAATGCATCCTAATATACCATTCATACCTAACATACCATTCTATCAACGTTTTAAGTTTACAAGAACAACATTTAAAATTTGTCGATAATTTTGGTCCTTTGTCCCCCATTATTTGTGACCTTGTCCAGATTTCTTGTGCTTAGAGGTTGAAAAGTATGCAGTCAGGTAGACAGGAGCATGTTTTTTGCTTGTTGTGGTTACGAGGGACAGCTTTCATTTTACTCCTAACATTTTGTTTTGTCCTTCATTGGCAAACTGAGCTGACAACCATAAATGAGGTGATGCAAAGTCAGGTTTTAAAGTGCTCAGCTACTAAATCTAAATACGATACAAAAAAAATGGTTTAAATGTACTTTAAGATTTAGCTCATTCTAAGGGTAGGCCTCTGTTATGATAGTATGTGTGTACTGTGTAAGGATGTTTGATTTGTACATGTGTGTGAGTGTGTGTGTACGTGTGGGCACACACACACACACACACACACACACACACACACACACACACACACACACACACACACACATCGTTAACTTTATGATAAATGTATACAGAAATGGAAGCTAGCAGCATTCACAAAGCTGAAACACAAAAGTACTTTTTGTAGCCTATACCCAGAAAAGAAGCATATTCCTCTGCAATCATTCTGTGTGGGGAAACTGGCCAAGCATAACAGAAAGCGAACTTGGGAAAGCAAGAATCTTTTTAGGACAGACATTATGGAGAATTTTATGACAGATGAAGGTAAATAAATAAATAAATAAATACAATTATTTTTTTCCCAGCATATTTTTCTTTAACATTATACCTCTCTGCAAAGGTTTAATTTTCAATCTGTAACAAGAAAGGAAATTCCTGAGATGCAATCACAACCACAAATCCTGAACTTCCTTTAGTTCTTCCAATTCTAAACCAGTACTGCTGTTTTTTTTTTTTTTTTTCTCAATCAAATTTCAGGTGTTGAATTACAGGACCCATCCTCCTTCAGGAAGTCTGCCCCCCAGACAAACCAATCTACATATCTGTCTGTTTCAGATGCTTGGACCAGTCTCCATGGTTACTGTTACATTATGGCGTGGAGTGGGGGTAGGCAGCATTTCTGACATGTCCCTCACCTTTCATAGTCAGCTGTTTATATAGAGGATTTTTTCCTTGGTTGGTTGCTCTTGGTATGTGGTTTGAATAATCACAGAATCTCTGCAGCTGCAGTCTCAGACCAACCACAGCTGGAGAACGAAGGGGAAAGAGGGAGGGAGGGAGAAAGAGAAAGAAGGAGACTGTAGAGGGGAGGAGATTACAGCCAGAGAGTCATGCTTTTCTTTCAAAACAAGAGCAGAACAGTACTGCAGCCGTCCATAAACTAGCTCCATGAAGTTTCCTTTCAGGGCAGTTGATGTCTGCATAGTCAAAAGCTGAAATGATCTGGTGATGGCAGTCAGTGGTACTGGAATTCGATGAATCAGACTGCAGTGGGAAGGGGTGAAGACAAGGCCTTACAGATGTCCCTGTTGTAAGTTAAAGGCAACTTCATCTTTTACTTTGTTGACTGCTCTTCCTTTTCTTGCTGCGTGCATCATTTACATTTTTAATTACTTATATTTTAGACAGTGTGCTTAATATTATAAAAGTAAACATCTGGTTAGAAAAAAAACATTCTGTTTTGAAAGTCGTCAGTGTCTTTTTCACCCAGTACAATATAGTTTTTATTGTTGGAAGGCTGGTAAGATTAATACAAAAATGCTTAGAAGTAGTTTTAGCTCTCAACCAATCAGGGACAAATCTCAACAGAATCACGGACAAATCCAGAAAAAAATCAGGGACACTTTTAAAACATTAGTTCTATTAACTTAAGGCATTAACAGAGTTACAGAATGTGAATTAATATACATTTTTTGAAGTAAAGTAATTCTTCAGTGTCCAAAAGACACCAGTGCTAAAAGGGATTAAGAGGGACAGAGCTAAAATTTGAGTCAAAATCAGGAACATCCCTGAAAATCAGGGACAGCTGAGAGGTATTTAGGGCAAGTAAGGAAAGTTAATGCCTTGGTACAATTAAATAACATTATATTAAATAGTAGAATGCAACATTTTTTTGAATAGTTCATAATTATTTGTAATAAGATACCTGAAAATGTATCGTGCTAGGATATGTCTATCTGCTTGGTGACTGGCAGGCAAATGTAGGTAGATGTTGTTAGTGGCCCATTTTTGGTGTCTTGGCACTGATAGCACAGGATTCAATGAAGGGAATGTCTCATTTGTTTAGTGACTGCAGGGCAAATGTTGAGGAATTATAGGATACAAAATCATCCCTGCCCTATATGAGTACATGGTAAAAAAAAACAAAAAAAAAACAAGGATACTAACTCTTCATCCTTTTGGATTATCTGAGAGAAACAGATCCCAATGGAGGCACTGCGTTACAGTCTAAATTAGAGTAATTGATTTGTTGTGGTCACTGTATCTGTGGAGTTCACATATTCTCTCTCTTTGTCCCCACTGTTTTTCTCCCAGTCCTCTGTCTTCCTTCCAGAAAACATGCAGTTCGATAAATACTCTAAACTGTTCTAATATGCTACACTTTCCTTGTGATCCAAGGCTTGGATGAAAAGTGAATGAGATAAACTAGTTCAGTCAACCAGTTAACAAATGAATACATTAAAAATATGTATGCAGTACCTTTTTCAGGACTAGAGCTATTCTGATGTGTTACATATATCCTTCTGACAATAAAATCTGTATTCATTTTTACTAGTGCCTGTAATGGCTTATTTACATTACAACATGTTGCATAAATCTACTATGCTGTGTCTTGCAGTTTGCATGGTAAATGAGCACAATGAGGGTATGGACTTGTTTATGTTTACATTTGTTTGCAGATATATTTGTCAGTAGGCACAAGGATGCTGTACTGCCTCCCCCAACACCCGCATATCCTTTGAAAATGTAGAAGAAGCCTTTGTATGGAGAAACACTTTTTTTTTGCTTTTATAGTCATTAGGTGAATATTGGCATCCATACTGAAACACGTAATTAAGTGTCGTGATCATAATTCTTTGTAGTGCATGGAGGTTTAGGTATTGCTTACAGAAAAAAAATGCTAAGTGTTTTGCTGGCTTTCAAAGCTGTAAAGCACTTAGTGAACACTGTCAGAAAGACAGGGTAACTCGGTCTCTTACTTTTACACTCATCTTCCAAGCCTCTCAACTGTCCAGATTTTTGCACAAAGTCCAGATTTTGGTCTGTTCCTCATAAAATATGTGGTTTTCTGACAAATCACTGAGGAGTGAAGTCACTAAATAATGACATGCATTTGAGTTTCAGACTTTGTATCCTTCCAAAAATGCAGGCAAACACAAATCCTGCTAGTTTATCAACTTTCTAAGTTAATAAGAGGAAGTCAGGAACTTGTTACCGTCACAGACAGCAGGGAGAAAAAAATTGCCGCTGCCATTTACTGGCCAATATTAGCAGATATGACTGCCTAGCGCAAGACCTGATCTTAGCAAGTTATACAGGGGATGCTGAACATTTATTATGATTGGGTCTGGAGCTATGGTACTGCTTAACTGATTTGTCTTTTCCCAGATATCAGAGTGTAATCACTGCATACCATGCATCCAGTAAACATTAATACAGACTATAAAGTACTTAGTACCATTTAAGATCAGATTCACAGTATATGTTATAAGGTTTATAAATTATACAGTGGTGTGGAAAAACGGAGAAGTATGGCCCAGATATTCATGTGTCTTGTAGTAAAAAAAAAATTTGATAGTAGAGGACTGGGGGTGAAAAGGGGATATGAAGGACTGAATAAATCAAAAAGCAAAGGGGAGCAAGTATGACTTGGAAATAACAGGGTGCCCTGAACTAGGAGAAGACTGTCTGGTAAGAGTGAGTAGGTGGAGGAGTGATAAGTATGTGGAAGGAGATGTGAGGAACAAGCACAGATCCATTTAAATTCAAAGCAATGTTTCATTTAATGGAGTATGTTGTGGTTTGGTTCTAGTCTCAGCTATCGCATTATAGACTTCCACAACGTGACACTACTGTGTTCCACCACTCAGTAGCATTCAACTTAGTACAGATACTTGATTTTCGGTGTCATATTTAACCTTTGTGCAGTTCATAGAATCTTCAGTTGTAGGTATTATATTTAACTTTTCTGCAGTTTCTGAAATGCTTCCTTTCCCCTTAAACAGGTTCAGTCTTTGAAGGGGTGCCCTCAGGTGCTCTGAATAGTTAATTCAGTGGGTGCCATTTTGGGCTTGGATTAGTAGCTTGATTAGGCTCAAAGGTTGAATACATCTCCAAAATCAAGTCCTTCAACTCAAGTCTTGCTTGTTCACTCCTGTAGAAAACCCCAGTGATCATTCACTGTCTTCAATACTGGTTCCTTGGGGAACTTGATAACTGTTCCCAATTTGCAATCATCTGCAAACTTGGTCAGCCAAGGGCCCTTGACATTTGACTTAACTTCAGAGAAGTAGATGCAGAACAGCAGTGGTCCCAGCACTGAGCCCTGGGGATGCCACAAGTAACCAGCCTTTTTGTGGAGGTAGATTTCCCTATTCTAACTTCTTGGGTCCTATCAGTGGGCCAGCTGGCTATCCAATGGGGCACATATGGGTTAGTACCTAATTACGCATGTCTCCACACAGAAGATGCTTTAGCTGAGAATCGAACAGGACAACGTCTTACTGCAGTAGCGTTGTCGCCTCACAGTAAAACGTTGTCCTGTTCGATTCTCAGCAAAAGCGTCTTCTGTGTGGAGACATGCGTGAATGGGCGTACCTTTGTTGAAGGTTGTGCATCAGGCCTGGCAAGTTGGTATGTAAAAATCTACTACCAATCATTAGCGGACCGGAGTTCCGCTGTGGCGACCCCTAACCAGGAAAAGCCGAAAGATACAACAACAACAACATTAACAATGCCTAAGTTGGGTATTCTATCAAATACTTTGGCAGAATGTACTGATTTGCCCTTATTAATCACTTGGTAATCTTCTCAAAGAAGTCCACCAGGTTAAGCAAGCAAGACCTGCCCTAGATAGATCTAAACTGACTAGGATCCAGTGTTTGTAGTTTGTAGGTTACCTATGTCACCATTTATAATATACGTGATTATCCTCTTCATAGCCTTGCAAAGCAGGCTTGTCTGGCTAATGGCCCAGCAGTTTCCTAGGGCCATGGATGGGTGCTCTTGTGAAGTGGCATGACTGTTAAAGTCCTCCATTCATTACCCACAAAGGCCATTTGGATGCTGTGGTTGAATAGAGATTCTAGAGGGAGTCATAGTTCATGTTTCATGCTATTAAGGAGGCATACAGGGATATTGCCAGGGAAATCTATGCAATGTTCTTGGCTTTGGAGAGTGCCCTTAGCACGTGCTCACTAGTGATGGTTTGGGGTGAGATGGATGTTGGAATTTTCTAAGGAATATCCAGGGGAAGGGGGGTAAAGTCTGAGCAAAATTGTGCAAATCAGATTAGCTATATCTTCTAGTTCCAAGTAGGTGGCATAATTTACAATTGATCTGGTACATTACTGTGTTTTGTCTTTGAAGTTTTGAGCATAGCTGAAAAAAGCCTTGTGGCTGTCCTTGACCTGGGCGGCTATTTTTTCCATCAAATGTGGCTTTTGTGGACTTTATTAATCCCCCTGAGTTATTTGTTTAGGCTGATGAGGAAGCTTTTACCTTTCTGGGTGTTTGCCCTCTTAGTTTTTGTCATGAATTTCAACCTTTATATAGCCTATTAATGTTGAAATTTTCCAGGATGGCTTGTTTTCTGCACTGGCCCTGCACTTATTTTGGGTAGGTACAGAAGTTTCTATACAGCTGTTGATATGGTTGAACAGGGTTTCTGCAATGTCAGCAGTATTCTCAGGGTTAGTATACTTAGGGTGTCACTTAGTAGTGGGAATTTTGCCTTGGAGTAATTATTAAAAGTTCTAGGGTTTCCAGGTGTGCCTGGTTTTACATTTACTTCAAAAGAGACAACTTTATGGTCTGACCTGACTGGTGAAGACATTTCAGTGGGTGGGGGAGTGAAACATTCTGTCATGTTTTTAAGGACCAGGTCAAAGATACTTGAGCCCCTGTTGAGTATATGATAGCTGGTACATGGTGCTGGCCTTTACAAAGTACAGTAGTGGTATGCTTCCCAGTGTTTACTGGGTTAGTTGAAGTCACTCATGAATATGGTGTTAGGTTGGATGGGGAGTGTGTCGGGCGCCTTTAAGTAAGTGTTGGGTTTGCCTGGATTATTGAGGGGGATCTAAGGATATGGTATGGTAGTGATTTGGACATGGAGAAGCTCGATTCCATCATGCTGATGGACCATCCATGAGGTGTGCTTATTTTTCATGTATATAGAAACATTTCCTCCTTTGGTCCCTTCCTGTGCAGTAGCTGGAGTAAATGTGTAGGAGGTATTGTAACAATGCACTGCCTGGGTGCTGCCTATGGCTTTAAACCATGTCTTAGTGACTGCACAGATGTCTCCATTCTCCAAGGTGAGGAGAACCTGCTAGGAGTGAGTGGAGTTTCTTGTTCAGATTCCTGGCATTGAACAATAATACCTTCAGATTTTTCTGGTTTGGTACAACTATGTTGGAACATTTGTATGACTGGCAATGCCTAAAAAAGGCATATGGGGCGAAAAAGGTTTTTAGCCAATATTCAAAATCCCAGGGAGGGTAGTGAGCAGACCATCCATGACAAAGCAGCAAAGTCTCTTGTCCATGTCCTCCCATGCGGAAAAATATTGTATGCCCTTCGACTGACACTATTCATTAAGCCAAATGTTGAAGCCAATTATTTTCTGTTCATATTGTTGCATCATCCTAAGAAAAGGTAGAATGCTTCTCAATGCTAGGTTCATACCAGCCTTGGTTACACAATCTGAGAGTTCAGCCATGCCTCTCTTTATATACTCTTGGGAGGTACGTATCAAATCGTTAACACCCATGTGAACTATAACTGAGTCATACTTGTACTGGGAATTAAGTGACATGAGTGCATGTGATATGAGCAGAGCCTGGCTCCTGAGATGCAGCTGACCGTGACTTTGTCTTTGTTTACCCTGGTAAGTGGAGTCTCCTAAACCCATAATACTGGCTTGAGTAGTAGTATGCTTTATGGGATTAAAGGTTGAGACACCATGGGTTGAAGCAGTGTGTGCCTTTTTGGGTATTGTTTTTGTGGAGTCCTCCTGAGGTTGCTGAGGGGTTTTTTTTGTGTGTGTGTGTGTGTGTGTGTGTGTGTGTGTGTGTGTGTGTGTGTGTGTGTGTGTGTGTGTGTGTGTGTGTGTATACAGTGTCTGGGAGGTCTTTGTGGTTTGTGGAGATTACCTTTAACAGCCTCATCATATGTGGGTCTATGTAACTGGTCTGTACTATGGGAGGTGGGTGTCATGTGTGTTACTGACAACCTGTTTGGTAGTGTAGGTGCTTGAAGGTGAGAGCCTTTCCTACAATGACATTGTATAACTACATCTTTCACATACCTTATTTGTATGTTTGAGGAATAGGTGGTTGTCACTGTTCTCAAGGCAACTGCTGCATTGCCTCAGGATGCTCATGTCCACCAGGCCAGCTGCGGAAGTAGCAGGGAAGTATATTTCCATGGCTTTGGTTCCTAGTAGCTTATTTTACAGGGGGATGATACAGGTTAGGTTCACAACTAACTAGCTTGGTTGCTTTAGGACTGTAGATTACTAACAAGACTGCTTAAAATTGCCTGGGGCAAGCTCAAGGGTTGGGTGCTTCTCAGCAATGGAAACTTGCTGTTCAGTGCACAGCTAGGGATTTAGGAAATTAGACAGGTAGTTGTAAAGAAAACATCTCAGTTCTAGGTATCTGCATCCACACAGGGCACTGCTAACTGCTGCTGCTACGCAATAAGCAGTGTTGTACAAAAGCAATGACTTTATACAGGCAGAAACAAAGTTTAAACAACTAAGCTAGCTGCCTGGCCAACAGGAAGCAGGTACTTGGTGGTTTCTAACAGTGTATCCCAGCTCAGAAGTGACCTGCCCCCTTTATACTGGCACTAGGGAGGAGACCAAAGACTTTCAAATGTAAAAACACTGACTGGGGCCACCTAGAGTACAGAAACAACAAATTAAACAATAACAAAAGACAAAACTCAAAATAGCAAAAGCTTTGGAAAATAAAACTAAAACCAGAGTTAACCGAGCCGATTAAAATCACCACACAGCACACAAAGGAAGTAGAGTGAGGACTTTCGTTCTATTTACTTGTAGAACTTCTTCAGAATAAAACACAATACATACGAACAAATTTTAAATAATTTCATCACCATAATTAATGTGTTAAATATTGAAATAGATTAAAAACCACAACAATTATGTTTTTTAATCAATTTAAATGTTTAACACATTAATTATGGTGATGAAATGTTAGTGGCTTTTGAGAATGTGATGTCATTGTTAAATTATTCAAAACTGATTCATATATATATATATATAGTGTTTTATTCTGAAGTTCTACAAGTAAATAGAGTGAAAGCACTTAATCTACTTCATTTGTGTGCTGTGTGGTGATTTTATTTGGCTCTAGTTAACTCTGGTTTTAGTTTAATTAACAAATTAAACAATGTAATATCTGATTATCATTCTTTTATTTTTACATCTCTGGTATCTCCTTATTCTTTATTGTATCCTATGTATGTATGGTTTTTAATTACATTTCTACTAGTGTTTTATTTGATGTTATTTAACTGTCTGGAGCTTTTCTCCCAGTACCTCCACTGAAAATGGGTATTTGTTACCCATTCAAACTTTCCTAGTTAACAAATGTCAGTAAATAATAAATAAATTAAAGCCAAACACAAAGTGCAGGGAATCTACAAAAATGACTGTAGCAAGAGTTCAGTGCACTGAAAATTTCAATTGAAGAATGAGATCACGGTAGTTAATACACAGATTAGTGATACAGCACTAACAGATCTTGAGGTAAAGTGCAGGTCAGTACTCAGTAGTAAATATACAGTTCTGTCTGGGTCTGGATGCAGCACAAGAAACACTCGGAATATATCAGCAATAAGAGCTAAAACAGATTTTAAAAAATCTTCTTCAAAAGTAGCACAATTTAACAGAAAAAACAAATATATGAAATACAGTGCAAAGCAGTCTTTTCAGGCACTTTATTTATCAGTGGATTTATCTGGATGCACCAAAAAGCCTCTAGAAACAATGGAGTCATCACTGTGAATTTTCTGAAGGATATGAAGTCCGAAACTCAAGTGTTTGCCATTAGTTTGTCATTATTTAGTGACGTCAATCTTTAACGAAATTCTGAAAATTTGAGAAGTATAGTCATTATTGTCTTCCTCAAGGTACTTCTGCAAGGTTTCCCTCTCATATAAATTCCTGGATGTTTTTTACTTTTGTTACCATTGAGATTTTCAATAAAGTTATCAGTGGAACTGAAGTATCTTAATATACTATACCTTATGGTCCTGGTCCATTATTGCATGCTTCCATTTTTAAGCTTTTCTAAAATATTCCTCTTTCATGTCTTCTATTACTCACTCATTGACTAGGATACAGAATTGGCTACTGAAAGAATGGAGGGTAACTGCATGCTAATGCTTTTGTTTGGTTTTATTTATTTTGTAACCCAACATGAAAAGAAGTTTTCTCACTATCCGAAACAGCACTGGAACATCTTGCTATGGTTTAGTTAAGTAAAGTACTATATTATCAGCAATCAGAATTATTTCAGTTGGATATTTTAGCAAATTATAATCTTGAATCTAGGATGCTATAATTTGTGAAATCAATCTAAATAAAGGGAAAAAAAGAAGTTGTGACGATCTGTTCATCTGAACAGGTAGAAGAAATCATATAGCTCTTTGTCTACCCTACTTTTATAGTTTTTGCTGAGGAATGTTTGTGAATATCTACAGTTTAATCCATATAATTTTTCTGTAAATCCATATTTTCTCATTACTTACATCAGGATATACAAACCTTATTGGAAGCCTTTCTGCATCCATACTTAGCACTAACAACACGTTCTCTTTCATTGTGCTTGTGGTTGTTTTAATTATATTGCCATATGTCTGTCTACCTCCCACAGAACCGCACTGATCAGGATCAATCAAATCCAGTAGTAACTCTGCCATCTTCGTGACCAATATTCCTATAAACATTTATTTGTAATCACTGTTAAAACTGAAATTTGTATGTACAATGGTTTCCCTTTTTTTGGGATGACAAATACTGTTGCTGCTTTTTAAGATCATTTTCTATTAATTTTTCACCGCCTAATTTCCACAGTTCTATTGGAATGCTGTCATCCCTTGGGGACATTGCAGACTGTTGCATATTTAGTTGGACTTTGACTTCCTCTGCAGCTATAGGTACTAGCAGTCCACCTGCTTGTTCATTTTGCAAAATTAGTAAATAACCCTCTAGATGTGACTCTGTATGTTCTGCAGTACAGCCTTCTGACACAAGTCCTCTGGCGGACATCTTCCTCATAAATTCCCTTAACAAGTTGAACAATGTTTTTGGCCTTCTTGTTAAGACTTCAGCTTATGTGTTCTTTACTGTCTCATTTCCCCTGTAAACTCCCTGATGTTTTAATCTTTGATCTAAATGCTTACGGGATCTAGGTGCATTATCAAAACCCCATTGTTAAAGGCACTTTCCCAAAGTCACTTAAGCCATGCAAATATTTTCCTAGTTTCTTCTTTCATTGTCTGATGATTTCTAGTTCTCTTTCACTTAGCTCAAATTTTTATTTTAAGCTCATTCATTTGTTGAAATAGTAATGTATATATTTTCTGTTATCCATTTCCTATTTTGACCAATCAATATTTCCCACTTATATTTTAGTCTGAATTCTTCCCAGCCTTCAGCAATAGCCCTCACTTTACTCAACATATCATTTAACGGTTGCAATAATTTTTCCTTACATAAAGTCTCCAAAAATGTTAGTTTCAGGTACTGTGTATGGAATCTCAGTTGTATACCCAGCTGACTATATTCTGCATTAGATGAATGCATTTCCTGAACCATATGACCTAAAATTGCTAATGGTAATGACACTGTTTTAAACTCACTCACAATATAAGTATGTTCCTGTATGTATGTTTGATGTTTCACATAGTAAAATGTAAATTTTATTCTGCAAAGGTTTCACACTCAAATGCCAGTCAAGACTGAATGAGTGCTAGCAAACACAGCTGATGGCTGCAGTCTCCATAATAAAAAGTAGTCAGTGCAGCTAGGAATGTAGTATAGTAGATCACTTCACCCAGAGGCATAGCAGTTTGAGGGCTGATTGGGGCCTGAGGGCTACAAGTTTGTGATCCTTGTTCTTGTGTGAATACAGGGAGGAGGCTATCCCTAAACCCACCAAAATACATCAGACATGTGCAAGACTCACAGCAGCATGCAACTGATGAAACGACAGTGGGTGCAGGTGAATGGAAGTAACTGCAATGTGCTGCAAGTGTAGGTCATTGTCCCAAAGGGCAGGTAATGTATGAATGTCAAGGAAGACAGCAACCATCTGGCGGAGTATTTCAGAAAGTGAAAGGGATTACGGGTTCTTAGAAACCTGTGATGAAGACTATAAGATTATCTTTTTGCCAGCATGTTTAGTTTTTTTATTTACTGAGTGGTACTTTTTGAGGTAGAATAAAGGGTAGTGGGCAGCAGTGTAGGAGGAACAGTAGGGTTTTGGGTAGATGCTGGTGTCAAGTGAAGGATGTAATGAAATAGTTTTCAGAAAGTTAACACGAGAAACAGAGCACACTGGGCACTGAGGGATAAACAGAGGAGTGAGCTGTTGGCTTACGACATGCCTCAACCTACTTTCAGTGGACTGTGGATGCAGTGTGCTGCAGGTACTTCTATATACTTTAGTAACTATGTCCACTGTTGGTTTACTGACTATGTGTAACTGACACCATGAGTCTTGTAAGTGGCCAGTTGTGTCAGCCGGTCTGGGGATGGAGATCTGGATTTTGGTCACCACCTTGTAGTCTCTGTAGAGGTAATTATTAAATTAGCCACATCCATCAGCCCAACTACTCTAGTATTACCATTTGGAAACCTCTTAACTACTGTAGCTATATTTTGCCTTGCACTCCTGTCAGTTCTTTTTGTTGAAATATTTCAAACCCATCCTACATGTAGTATTTTTGATGAAAGGAGATTACTTCACTAAGAATTGTCCTTAGTTTTGCGTAATCCTTTGAGGGTGAATATGCACATTCACTGTTGTAAATCTTTAATCCTGCAAAATCCTCCGCCAAAAAACATTTTAGCCTCCTTATCTATTTATTCATTTTTATATCTGTACGTTTCTCCCTTGATGTGAGGGTTATTACTTCCCCTACCTTACCTCTCAACCTCTTAATGCAAGAAATCTGGACAAAGCCCAACAAAATGGGGGATAAAGGCCCAAAAATAGGGACATATTTTAAATATTGCTTTTATAAACTTAGAAAGTTGCTAGAGTAACAGGGCTTATTTTATTATGCATTTTCCGAAGGTTTTGAAGTCTGAAACTCAAATGTATCTCATTATTTAGTGACTTCAGTCCTCAGATCATCTCAGAGATTAGCCACAAAACCACAAATTTTATGAGGAACAGGCCAAAATATTAGGCAGAAAGCTGGATATTCTGTAAAAATCTTGACAGTTGAGAGCTATGTCCCCTACATCTTTCTCCCAAATGTCTCACATAATGTCTTTTGCTAAACCCATTTTAGCTGTTTTACTGTATGAGACATGATCTCTGTGTGTCTTCTGCAATGCGACAATATGTAGTTGCATTTTCCTAAGAAATCTCAGGCTCCTTGAATGCTTGATGGAATCAGTCAGTCCATTTTCATTTTAGCATATTATTTTCAGATTCTCATATTCTGCCAAATTACTAACTCTGATTCTACTTGCCTCTATATTGTTTATTTAGGAGGTGTGGGACTTTCTTTTTGTTTGCATTTTTTTTTACTTTTTTCATCAGTTTTAATCTTTCTTGCCAATTTTCCTAACTTAAAATAAATAACAGTAAAGACAAGCAGTAAAACACCATAACAACCACACCCAAACAACCACCACCTCAGAACACAACACCTGCAACACATAGACCTCACAGTCAGAGTGTCAAACAGTCACAGCCCTTAAGGCCAAACACAATGC
Organism: Protopterus annectens; assembly: GCF_019279795.1. NCBI lineage: Eukaryota > Metazoa > Chordata > Ceratodontiformes > Protopteridae > Protopterus > Protopterus annectens. The sequence continues at coordinate 973,361,623 of NC_056744.1, forward strand.
CAGACACACTAGTCATTGGTGACTCCATAGTCAGACACACTGACGTCCCGCTCACCAGACTGAGTAAGGAGAAGGTCACAGTAAGCTGCCTGTCGGGCGCTAGAATCCGCCACATAACGCAAGCACTCAGGTCTCTCAACAGCAGGTATAAATATGATTCAGTCATTGTCCACGCTGGTGTAAACGACCTGAGACGTACCTCCTTGGACTACATGAAAAGAGACATTGAGGAGCTCTCTGATTATGTAGCTCAGACAGGTATGACCCTGACCTTGAGCAGTATCCTACCTTCACCAAGAATGATGCCACAATACAGAGATAAGATGATCAGCTTTAACAATTGGCTTAAACACTGGTGTCATTCAAAGGGGATCCAGTGTCTGTCTGCCTGGGATGACATGCTGGACAAGCCACGCTGCTTCCCAAGGGCCCGCTTGCACCTGTCACCCCTGGGATTCCGGATATTGGCAAAGGCTCTTGCCACCCCCATAGTGCCTTTTTTAGGCAAGGCTCAAATTCTAAACCTACCACCCTAGAACACAAAAAAGGAAAAAAACTAAGGGTAATGCTGCTCAATGCCAGAAGTCTAAATCTCAAAATGCACGCACTCGAGGCCCTTCTCAGTATGGAGAACATCGATGCCTGTGCTGTGACAGAAACCTGGTTCAAGGCTCCTGAGAGCACCCCAGCGCTATCAGGTTTTACCTCATATCATGCGTTCCGGCTCCAAAATCTGGACAATACCAAGAAAGGAGGGGTATCCATATTCATCAAGGACACCCACACCTCAAGACTCGTGGCAACGTACGATGCATCGGAGACCATCCAGGTGCAATTAACCATAGGCAAGACTGCTCTGCAAATTGTAGCATGTTACAGGCCACCCTCACAAACTCAGGAACCTCACATGGCCTTCCTGAAAACACTAGAGGGGATAAATGTATCACCAAACACCATCATACTAGGTGACTTCAATTACCCTAATATAGACTGGGAACACTACTCAAGCCCAAACACCCTAGCCCAAAAGTTCCTGGAATTCATAAACTCAAATGCCATGGAACAACTAGTCACCATCCCCACAAGAGGAGATAACATACTTGATCTCATCATCACTAACATGGGAGCACAATGTTCAACACCGGAGGTGTACCCCTCACTGGTGAGATCAGACCACAAACTAATCTCGCTGGAGGTCCTCATCCCACCCCCACCTGAAATAAATAAGACCACAGTAAAAAACTTCTCCAAAGCCGACTTCACACTTCTAAAGACTAGTGTGGTCTCCTTTAAGGCCCCCGAGCCGGCGGAAAACAGTACTCAAGCCGCTGAATCACTTACAAATGCCTTCTACCAGCACCTGCAGGACTGCATGGATAAGGCAATCCCAAGCAAAACAAAGACTCTTTGTACCAAAGGCAAGCGTCCAGTCTGGTGGACCCCAGCCATAAACAAACTCTACAACAAAAGGAGGAAGCTACTACAAGATAGAGCAAAATCCTTAAAAGGTAAGACACCCTTGATCACTATAAGTAAAAAACTAAGAGCTCTCATAAAATCATCCAAAGCAAATTTCGAGAGAAAAATAGCTAAAGACTCAAAAGACAATCATAAGGCCTTCTTTAGCTATGTTAGAATCCTGGGAGGAAACTCCCAGATATGCTCAGAGCTAGTTCAAAATGATGTGAAGATTACTGATCCTACAGACATTGCCAACATACTGGCTGACAGGTTCAGTGCAAACTTCTCCCTCCCCAAAAGGAGAGATATCTATACCAAACGATTGCAGCCCCCAAACATCTCCAGCCCAAGTGAGAACTGCTCTCTCCAAAGCAAAAATCACAGCATCCATGGGACCTGATGGTGTCCCCGGCTGTGTGCTCCATGAACTCAATGAGGAATTAAACCCACAGCTAGGACAGCTGTTTAATCAAAGTCTTACCTCTGGATACGCACCAGGAGTGGCGCACTGCAACTGTGGTACCACTTCACAAAGGCGGTGCCTCCACCGACCCTGGAAATTACCGCCCATTAGCTTGACAAGCCTTATCTGCAAAGCCATGGAGAGGATCATAATGGACCTCATAAATAAAGACATAGGGAATTTGCAGACTTTGGATCCAACCCAGTTTGGCTTTGTCAAAGGCAGATCATGCCTTTTAAACTTGGTTGACTTTTTCAAACAGTCACCAAAGCCATTGATGAGGGAAAGGCAGTCCATACAGCCTACCTCGATCTGGCTAAGGCCTTCGATACAATACCCCATTCGGGTATCATTGAAAAACTCATCAGCTTAAATGTCAACCCATACATCACAAGATGGGTTGCAAACTGGCTGAGTGACAGAACCCACAGGGTCAGAGCTGCTGGCGCCATGTCAGACTCAAAGCCTGTCACAAGTGGTGTCCCACAGGGCTCAGTCCTGGGCCCACTCTTGTTTGGCATCTACTTTTCCAAGTACAAGCAAACACAGGAGGGTTATGGCTGACAAAGTTTGCAGATGACTGCAAACTGGGCCATAGTAGAAAACACATCTGACACAGATATCCTTCAGAAGGGTCTCACAGAAATGGATAACTGGTGCCAGAGCCACGGCCTAAAGTTAAATGCCAAAAATGCATAGTCATACCCTTCGGGAAAAACAAGGTTACCCCTAGCTACCAAATAGGTGGCAATCCACTGAGCACAGAAGAAGTTATCAGGGACCTGGGGACCCAGGTTGATAGTAGTCTGTCATTCGACACCCATGTAGCTAAAGTAGTTAGGAAGACCTTCTACATTGCCCACCTTATCATGAAGGGATTCTCATCTAGATCAAGGGAGGTCATAGTCTCCCTTTACTCATCACTCATCAGACCAATGATTGAGTACAATGCCCCATTCGGAATGTATCTGACCCGACACTTGCAGCAGCTGGAGAGGCCACAAAAGTTCCTCACCAAAAGGATAAAGGGTCTCAAAATCTGTCCTATGCTGCCCGACTGAAAGAACTCCAGCTCTATTCAGTCGCCACCGCTTGCTCAGAGGTGACCTTTGCCTAACATACAAGGCCATGTCAAACCCAGATTTGATGAATATGCTTCACCTCAAAAAATCTAGATCCATCAGAGCCACAAGGGCGGGAGACTTAAACCTTGACACGGCTATTAATAGGACGTGCTGGAGGGATAGATTCATCACCCAAAGACTCCCTATGCTGTGGAACAAAATCCCGGTACATGTGAGGCAGAGCACCTCGCTGGCCTTGTTCAAGAGAAATCTTGACCAATGGATGGGAGATCGCAGATATACCCCAGGGATTACCTCAGTGTCACTGCTCGACAGAGGCACAGCAAAATAATGGGTATAGTTCCCCATACTAAAGGGGTGGCGTAAGCCACAAATCGAAGGGCTAGGCTTGTAAATGCCCTCGGGCAGATAGCCTAGTATGAACCTATGAACCTATAATTATCAGGGCCGGCCTTAGTAACTGTGGGGCACAATTTAGATCATTTTGGAGGTGGCCCTCAGCTGACCACACCACATACTATCTCACCCCCACCCCAAAGCCATTCTACCCTCTGGCCTCCTGACTTTAGATTATTTCAATTTAGGTATCAGGAATGCAGGCTGTTGCTGTATATTAAAAATAATATCCTTATTTATTATCTTACATATTTTTTAAAACACAACACTAATCAAACCACATTACTCTGAAGTAAGTTAAACTGAAACATGAAACCTGGTAACATCTTCTGACTCCTCACACTACCCACCTCTCATCTCCATGCCCAATGTACTGGGATGCCAGGAAGTCTGGAAAATTGTATGAGTAAGGATAGGGATGATCATACCTCTCAACCTCTTAGACCAAGAAATTGGGACAAAGTCATAATTAATGGGTCCAAAATAGGGGCAATTTTAAAATATTGCTCTTACAAATATAGAAAGTTGATAGAATAACAGGTTTTGCATTAGCATGAATTTTCTGAGGAGTATGAAGTCTGAAACTGAAGTGTCTGTCAACATTTTCTGACTTCAATCCTCACTGATTTGCCAAAGATCAGCCAGAACAACAAAATTTTATGAGGAACAGACTGAAAATATGAGACAAAAATCTGGATAGTTGAGAGGTATGGCTTGATGGTTGTGGGAGATAAGGGTCAAAAAAGAACATGGACATTTTCTAACACACAGTGCCAGTCTTAGTTTTCATCGTAAACATTATCTTACTATCGTCTGTAACATTAACTGTAGTGATTCGCAAAACCTGATATTTAATCCAACTGCATCTTCGGGTTGAAACTCTGTTGACGTGTACTTGGCAAAAGCAACTGCTTACATCTGCTGTTTGAGAATGAGTAGCTAACACTGTGAGTCACACACATGCTACAAAACTGCCATATTAGCAATACTGTATTAGCCACATATGCAATGAATGATAGGAAATGTAGTCTGCTCCTCTGATGAGATTTTGTATCTAAAGCAGAAGCAAGACTACAGGTAGGTAAATGGATTGCACTTTGCTGTAGTGATTCTTGGGCAAGTCTTTTGGACCACATAAAATAATGATCCTGCCATAGCCCAGTGTGGGCCCCCCTGTGGGAGCAGGCCATACCTCTCAACTGGCCAGATTTTTGCAGAATGTCTAGATTTTTCCCTTATATATTTTGTCTGCGCCTCATAAAATTTTTGTTTTCTGGCAAATCATTGGCTAGACTGAATTCAGAAAATAATGTCAGACATTTGAGTTTCAGACTTCATACCCATCAGAAGATTCATGCTAATGCAAAACCTTTTATTCTCTCCACTTTCTAAGTTTGTAACAGCAATATCTAAAAGTGTCCCTATTTTTAGGCCTTTGTCCCCTCATTTTTTATGGCTTTGCTCAGATTTCTTGCTTTAAGAGGTTGAGAGGTATGGAGTGGGTCCCTACTGGGACAAATAGGTCAAACTGGTCTAAGATCGGCCCTGATAACTATGTTCAGTTTGTACTTATTTTATTTTATTTATTTTATTTTACATTTGTTAACCGGGGGTGTCTGACTGAGCTGTAAAGGCCCTTTTTCAACAGAGGGCTGGAGAGAAAAGCTCCACAAAGAAAAATTACAGATACATTTAGTTAGACATGATCAGTATACACACAAATTACAAAAGACATGTTTTTACAGTGGTATGCGGCACATCAACAGTTACAGTGGAGAGAACAAATAAAAAAATGTTAATTTAAAAATAAAGGTAATTAACAGATTTGTGGTGTACAGCTGAAATTTGGAACATAGGTAGAATACAATCATAGTACACAGGTACAGTACATACATTGTAGATTAGCCAGTGTTTGTGAGTAAGAAAGAAAACTATTATCAAGTACTCTAGTATGTATACCTTATCCACTTTCACTAGCGTGGGAAGCAATCATGGCACTGCCAACTTTGCTTGAGATGTTGCCTGATGAGGTCTTTAAAGGAGGCTTTGGATGATGTGTTTTAAATGCTAGTGGGGACAGTTTCATTTTTTTAGCCACTGAACTACTATATAGTGCATCTCCAAAGCTATTGTAGCTGTTGGTGACTTCTAGTAGTAATTTGCTTGATGATCTAAGAGACCTTTTGGCTGAGTGATGTTGTACTAGGTTTTTGAGGGCAGGACACTTATTGGGGAGGTAATAGATAGAATGACAGAGGCAGAGCTGATTGCAAGTTAGGAGGTTGGACATTTCAAGCCAGTGGAGCTGTCTCAAAGCAGTACAGTGATGAGTTCTATATGAGCAATTTGCAGCAAAGCGGGCAATTCTGTTATAGCAGGCTTCCATTTTGCTTAGTTCAGTTTTGTTGAGATTAGTCAGAATGGGAGATGCATAGAGTAGGGTAGATAGAAGTTGGGAGCAAGCAATGGCTGATCTTGTGTTGTTGGTAAAAATGGTTTGATATGGTAGAGTGATCCCAGTTTGGCATGTACTTTTTTAATAGTTAAGTTGAGATGACTATCAGATTTTAGGTGGGAGTCTATGGTTATTCCCAATAGCTTAGCCTGTGCCACTGGAGTAATTGGAGTAGCATTTGTGGAGTAGATAGTGAATTGACAGTTATCAGTGTTTTTGTTAGAACTGGTTATAATCATAAGCTGAGTTTTCTTTGGATTGTGGATAAGTTGGGCTTTGGTAAGGTAGTTTTCAATGCCATGTTATGTACATGTAATATTCCCAAAGCAAGAGCTATTACTGTTAATGGGCAACCTCTTTCACTCTGCATAGACATTCCCTTCATGCCAAATGAGGAACAGTAAGTACACATTACCTACTGAGTCTGAAAATTATCATAAATATTTGCATTATCCCTACCCCCACCCAAGACCAGTTTTCTCCTTATTTATGATTTCTACAAATTGATATAATGACAGATCACTTTCTTTTTCAAACAATTTGGATTTTAAACATGTCCTGAATTTCCAACATACCTACTTAAAATATATTTAAAAATAATAATAATAAACTAGGGCATTACAACTGTATTTTCAACTAAAACATCTCTCACAGAACAATTTTAAGTAAGTTCTGTAATAAATTATGATAGCATTTTAACTCATTCCCTCCAATAGAACTCTGGTGTTTGCACTGTAACTTTCAATGGGCTGAGACTACGCTTTTTGATAGAATCAAATGATATCCTTACATTTCAAACAAATGTTCATATCTCTTGAACCATAGATTTTACTAAAGAAGTGTAAATGGCAAATTCTGTAGCACAAACTATTTTTACAGTGGTAGTATTCTTTAGGGTCTAAGTCTTAAACTGGATTTTATAAGTCACAGTAAACACAGTAATTACTAAGTTTGCAATATTTTGTAAACAACTTATAAAATTTCAGCATCCACTGAAGTTACACACATAACGTCTGTAACATTACGTTCATCAGGATGAAAGCATTCATACAAGGCTAAGCAGTTATGTCTATGCTACATGGTTGTTGAGATATTTGGGAGAATATGAAATTTATGACAATATAAATAAATAGTATATGAACAACAATTAATATCTAAGGTAGAAGAAGCTCCCAAAGGAATGAATACCTCTTGACTTGTAAGCAATGTGAAAAATATAAATCCAAGTAAAACGGCGAAAGAAGTAACCAAGGCTCTGCAGCAATTCCAGCATAAACAATACGTATAAGAAAGAACAATATATTCCATGTTAGTAAAACAAATACCGTTTTTTAATAGATACACAGGGTAAGCGCTTTCACATAAGCTTCATCAGACCGTTAAGATTTGAAAAAAAAAAATCCTGTCCTTATATAAACATCACTGGTCTCAAACTCATCTAACAATTACATATTTAAAGTGATATTCAACCCTATTCACATAAAAGTATAAAAATCCTACATAACTTTATTTAAATAAACCATCGTGCATTTATAATACCTTTTGCTTTCTTAATACGAAGCAGAGTCATGTGGACTGATTCTATGTATTATTCACGTCCCCATATTTTTAAAACTGTTTCATTGTGTCAGTTTATAAAGACATGTTATAATACATATAATGTAGAGGGAATTCTTAAAAACAATTCATTGTACTCAAACATTCAAATGACAATATATATGCAGCTACATAAAAACTATCTACATTTCAATACTAAACTATCCAAAATTTATTAAATAACTTATGCATTATATTATACTTATATTTCAACATATTAAAAACAACTAAAAACAGTTACTTAAGATGTACATCTATCTAACGGGGATGACCGCACTCTTTCTCAGTGAATTCAAGCAACAAACATTAAGCATTAAGCTTTTTTCTTACATTCAGGCTTCGTGGCTTACACTATTTCTAAACCCCTGGTATCCCTCTTTACTTAATAAAGATGCTTGATTAATCGCTTTATGCAAGCGGTAAATTTACAATAGCTGGTAATGTAATATCTATGCTTATGTCACCTACCATTATCTTTAAGACGTCTATTGTGTACTGAATATATCGGTATTCTAAGAATGTACAATGTCATATATCATAAAAAACGAAACATATTAAATTCGTATATCTCCAACTTCGTTCATCATTACATTAACATGCATGCTTTAAATATTGGCAGTAACCTTCCACTATTGAACTCTCCATGTATCTAGAACTATCACATGTTTAGTTTTTTATGATATATGACATATAAGCCACGAAGCCTGAATGTAAAAAAAAGCTTAATGCTTAATGTTTGTAAGATTTTTATACTTTTATGTGAATAGGGTTGAATATCACTTTAAATATGTAATTGCTAGATGAGTTTGAGACCAGTGATGTTTATATAAGGACAGGAAATGTTTTTTTCAACTCTTAATGGTCTGATGAAGCTTATGTGAAAGCGCTTACCCTGTGTATCTATTAAAAAACAGTATTTGTTTTACTAACACGGAATATATCGTTCTTTCTTATACATATTGTTTATGCTGGAATTGCTGCAGTGCCTTGGTTACCTCTTTGCTGTTTTACTTGGATTTATATTTTTAACAATTAATATCTCTTTACCTGAACTTCGCAAAGGTCATATTTCAATACAGTTGTGTTTGCCATTGTATAAGTTTTAAGATGAAATCTTTTAATACTGTGTATGTAGCATGGTTTTGGAATTATTAATGCAAATATGAACAAACAATATTTTCACACCTAGAGGTGTTAGTAGGATGTAACTGCAGAAACACCTGAAGGCAACGGCCAGCTGTAATGAGTTAATAACCAGCACATTTTTTTTTAATTATAAACTGGAGCATATTTAATCACATCACAAACACATATAAACATCTAAATTCTTTATAATTACTCCAGATATCACAGCTTTAAGAAAAGGTTTTCAAATGGTAAGAAAACGTCAAAGGCATTTCAGATTTGTCAGTCCTTTTTACATTGCAGACTCACTTTTTCCTTAGAATACTTGTTTTGCTGTACTTCATGGCTTTCCCAAGAGCTGCACATATGCTTTACTTCACTCATTTATAATAGATGTAACAGTGTCTTGCCATGCAATGTCACTTATTCCCAAGTTTTATCATTATGGCAATGTCCCAAGCCCTTTTAATAGCTTATCAATTTTCCATCAAACAATATAAATATTTATAGTGAAAAGAAAAGAAAATTAATATTGTGTTAGTCTTTTTCTGCTTGGTGTACACATGCAGCAACTAAATCTCTCTTGTCCAATTTCTTTTTAAGCTTTGCTTTATGACTGTATCAAGGACTGCTGGGAAAATACTGAAGGTCGCCTTAACTGAAGCATTCTGTTCCCCCAGTACTGACAGTTGGCCATCTATGTCATTCACAGTGTAGACAGCCTTAGCACTTAATAAAAAAAGCTGAGCATTTTTGTGATGGTTGAGAAATCCTAGTATTTCTGATTATTGTTACTGAGGATCGCTTGTCTGTGACGAATAAAGGCTTGTTGCTTTGGAGCACTACCTGGGTTTCATGAATTTTGGAAATTATTGTGACTGAGCTCATCAACAAAGTTTTAAGACTACTAGTTTTTCTGTTTTTTTTTATTTTTCCCTCAAGACTTGCATTGGTGAGACTGGAACTAGACAGATTCCTGTGCTTTCACCACCAAGTAAAAGAAGAAACCAGTGTATACCTTTTCAATCTTTGAATAAAATCACGGATTTCCAGTATAAGCACAACACTGCACAGATTAGAAGTTTTTATCTGTGCTGTGTTGTGCTTATACCAGAGATTCATGATTTTAGTCAAAGATTGAAAAGGTATACACTGGCTTCTTCTTTTACTTGGTGGTGAAATTGTATTTCTACAGTGTTTGTGAAGATTCCTGTGCTTGTTCATTTTTAAATTTTTTTTAGGAATCCCAGATGTCTGACAAATCAGACTGTTTGCTATTCCCACCAGTTCCACCCCCACATTAACATTCTGGTTACAGCTATCCCCCTAAGATTCTCAGTTTTACAGTAAGAGAAAACTCACCTTTTACACTTTTAACATTATTTTAATGTAAAACCTTACTAAATAACACCCCAAATGCAGCAAAGTAGTACATTAGAAAATCCCCTGCCTTTTCTCAGTTTATGATCCTTGAAACATGTCTTACATTTCTCACACATCTTCATCTTCCTGTAGCAATGGAAATCCATGATTCTTGTTAACTTTGCCATATTTTGTTTTTTTATCATTGAAAGAGTTTCTTTTTATTTTTGTTCCATTCTCCTTTTAAAAATTGAGAGGGGTTTTCATTGACTTACACTAGTAGGCAATTTGCTGAATTTAATCTTTGTTTTTTGCATTACTTCTGAATCATATCCCTTCCCCAATACTGTCCTATCACACTAACAGCAGTATTAACTTCCAACTATGTTTCATACCATCCAAACAGAAAATATTAAACAATGTACTTGTGCTGCACTGATAAGGCCAAAAAAAACAAAGGCCAAACTATACATGTCCACAGCTAGTGGGGGTTGGCTTTATTGGTCTGAATGTACATATGAATACTTAAAAAATATAAAAATAAATGGGCATTCAGAAGTCGTATAACTGAAACAGTGGTATATCCTTAAGAGATCATTTGCATGGGCTTTCACTGTAGCAGGTTTAAAATTTTGTCTGGCAATTGGTGCCACAACTTTTAACTGTATAGATTTCTGACTCATATTTTTTGGTCTGTTTTTATAGAATTGTGTTTTTTTGGCAAGTCAGTGGCAAATCACTGAGGACTGAATTCAGAAAATAATGTCAGACATTTTGCAATTCAGACTTCATACCCTTCAGAAATGTCATGCTAATGTTGTTATTCTATCAACTTTTTTAAGTTTGTAAGAGAAATATTTAAAAATTGTCCCTATTTTGGGGCCTTTATCTCCCAATTATTTATAACTTTGCCTAGATTTCTTGCTCTAAAAATTGAGAGGCATGGTTGGTGCAGAGGATTAAGGCTGTGTGCTGTAGTTCACGTAGTACAGAGTTTGATTCCCTCATTTGCCTATTCTGTGACCTTGAGCAGCTCACTTAACTATACAGTGCTTGAGGGCAACTGAGAATTTGGGCTAAGCGCTTCAATGGTCCCTTCGACTATAGTTTGAATTTTAGCATATCTTCCATACAAACTGATTTATTTTTCTTCTTGTAGACAGATAACAATCATTATTTATGAACATTCGGTTTTCTCCCAGATTCACCAGCCTACCAATGTGCCCCAGCTTTGACAGAATATATTCTTTTAGTTGGTAGGTTGGCATTTAACAAGAAAGGGTATGGGCTGTTTTCTTGTTGCGGGTTACGAGGCATATAAACTTGTAAGTGCCCTTTCAAGCAATACCTTTTGCAGTTGCATCCCAGTCCATTTATGTAGGATCTCCATCATAAGAGTCAAGTATTTCTTGCTCTGCCTTTACCTGTATGCCTGTGAAAGAAAGGTTCTGTGTCCTAGACTTGTCATCCATTTCTGTAACTTTTTCTTGGAGTTCCTCTTGTTTGGATCCTAGTGCAGTAAATTTTATTTTAATTCCAGACGTGTTTTCCATAAAGGACTGCACTACTGCTGACTGACTGGAGAGCAGATTTTAGCTGTTGGATTTCACTTAATGCTCAAAAATTTGTAATCTCACTACATATCTTGCCTGTTTTCTTCTCCATGTCTGCAGTTTTCATGCTAAACTGGTGCCTTTCCTTCTGCTGAGTGATGTACAATGATGTCATGCAGTCACTGGAAGACGCTACAATAAGCTGTAGAGGGTTATGCTTGGGTCTTGATAAAGGTGCTTAACAAGTTTTTCCCCATTTTTTGGAGTGTAATTGTGGTTTTCCATTCACTATCATCTTTTTCCTTATTTTTTTTGTTTGTTTCTTGAGAACCATGTGGCTGCTTTAACCCCTAATCTTATTGATACTGGTCCTGTTATATTGCTGAATTTTACCATAGACATGGTCTTGAGGTACAGAACTAAATAAAGGAACTGCTAGCTACAAGACATCATGCTGAAAGTCCAGTTATCTTATGTTAATGGCTGGAAGTGCTGAGGATAGTTGCAAAAAAAACCTAATTTGTTACTACCTATTCTAGAGAATGTTTTCAGTTTTGGAAATGATAGTAAGTACATGACTAGTTACTGGTGCATATAAATACATGTGGACCAAACATTCAAGTACAGCATGGATTTAGAACTGGATATAAAATTTAGTTTGCAGTGGCATGTCTTGTAGATGGCTTACAGAAATAAGCATCCATGTATCCATCCATCCCAGGTGAGCATCTCTGTGGAAATAAGCTGAGAAGGGTTAGAGCAGACTTTACTGTCCATAACAACAGTGCCCAGTTCATCTCATCTTGTGGGATCTTCTAGGCATTTTCAGGCAGGTGAGGAATGTAATCCACCCAATACATGCTGGGCCTTCCCCAGGTCCTCCTCCTGGTGAACTTGGCCTGGTGTACCTGCTGTGGGAGGTAACTTGAGGCATCCTTACTAGGATACCTGGTCACCTTAACTTACTCCTCTCTACTTGGAGGAGCAGCGACTGCACTTGAATATATTCCTGATTACCAAGCTCTTCATATTATTGTGGAGAATAAGCTCAACTGCCTTGTGAAGGAACCTCATTTCTGCCACTTGTTTGTATGATCTCATACTTTCTGTCACTATCCAAAGCTCATGACCATAGGTAATGAATGAGGTGCATAGACTGATGGGATATTTTTCTCATTTTCGCCTTCAGTGCTGCTGTTGCTGTACCCATTTACTTGTCAGTGTACTGATCCACTGTACTTTCAGTCATGAACAAGCAGCTCAGACATTTAAACTCTTCACCTGAGGTACCTGCTCCCTGATCACCAACAGGGAGCCATCTACTTTTTTCTTTGAAAAAGCTTTGACATCTGTTTTGAGGTCTGATTTTCATCCTATACACTTCACACTCAGCAGTGAAATGCTCTCTTGCATTATGGAGATTCCAGTCATTTGTGGCTAAGAGAACATTATCATCATCATCATCATCATGATCATCAACTAAAAACAGCAAGGAAGCAACCCTCACATTCCCAGTGCAGGATAGTCTCCAGAACTTGTGTGGACCTTGATATTCTCCATTTGAAAACCATGATCAAGGGGAGATAAGTCACTTAATGCTCTTGATGAGCTGTACTCCTGCTCTAAATATGTTTGACTTAACAGTAAGAATGTGGATACAGGCCCACAATGTCCAAGATCAGTAATGAGATCTCAGGGTTTCTAGGCCCAACTGCCACCCATTCACTCCCATCTCCCTATTGACAAGAGCTGGACAGAGGGATTCTTCAGGACCAACACGCTGCAGGGATAGGTTCATTTTTATTTGCATTTCTAATTGAACCTCTGTGGGTGTTTAAAAATGTTTAATGAATGTAGCAGTACCAAACCTAACATCAGTGAATCAAATCCATTGAAAATACAAGCAATGAATGGATAATCCACCATTCTGCTCATCAAATGTGTATAATAATTTCAGAGCCACAATACCCAACACAAATGCGTCTCACCAGAAACTGCAGAAATGATACCATACTCTTCTGAATTTTATCATCTCTGGGGTTGTTGCATTTTGGGGGAATGGAAAAATCCACCATTGCAGCAACCTTATCTTCATTAGTAACATTTAGAACAAAACAGTAACATTAGTCTAACTGTAGTAGCTCTGTTTTCACCCCAGAACTGTAGTTACAACACCTCACAGCAATTCTTCACTTAAAAATTCTCTGCCAGTTTTTACATTTCAGGATTTGATGAGCTGTCCAGTTGAATCATTTTCACTTTCAACCAAGGAAAATTCAACAACCTGCCATTAGCAACATTTCTGTTACCTGCAATGTGTTCAGTAATCTGCACAATTAACATCCCCACTCCCTTTTGGCAATGGGCATGCAAAGATTTTATAGGTTCATATACATATACATGGCATTCAACAAACATTGGCCCCAGCCATCTAGAGGTAACACCTGCCTTGCAGATTCCTCTGGTATTAATTGAGTCTGCTGCATTGGTGAAGTATTCTTTCCATCTGCAGTGGAATGGTAGCTGACCATGAGTCACTCCATACTATCCCTTGGTTAACTCTCTGGCACCTAGACTACTAATTCTATACAGGTGGAGGGTTCTTACCTTCAACTGTATGTATTTGTGACAATGTGAGGTATTGCCAGCTATGCAAGGAGAAGTAGGGCAGTGGATGTGTAGCATATGCCAGCACAGCTAGCTGGAATTTAGTAAAGAATTATATGTTATTTGCATATCAAACTGATTTGTAAAGATGCTATTGTTGAAAATGGATTTGTAAAGTTGCTTGTTTTAAAAGTGTACCAACTCAGTAGGTCCTGACTGTATTGTAACTGAGCTATATATATATATATATATATATATATATATATATATATATATATATATATATGTGTGTGTGTGTGTGTGTGTGTGTGTGTGTGTTAACAGAGGATAACGGAAGAAAAGAGGTTAAGCTCATCTCCAGCTAACTTTGAAAAACAGCAAGAAATTAAATTACTGGGCCTAGGCCATAAAGATGCTATTTCACAGTTTTGAATGAAGGCAGACATGAAATGTCTGTAAGAAGCATGGTTTGATAGTCTCTGTAGGTGGAGTAGAAGTTTGTAATTATTTTATGACTTCCAGAAGCTGCACCAGATCTGAGCAATGCTCTTATATTTGTATTATTGACATGTAGGTGCTAAATTCTGGCAGTTTCTAGCAATGTCGGGATTGCATGGGAATCAGATGCCAGATGACCAGATGTATGTGATGTCATTCTGTACAGAAATAATATTAGGTGAGACAGAAGTCTCAGGGCAGTCTGTTTCTTAGAACCTGACACAGAACAATCCCTCCCCTCTTTCATCTTGCCTTGCTCTATTAAGTAAGCAGGAACGGTAATTCTCTTGATCATTCAGGAAAATATAGTGAGAATAGTTAAGTATTGTTTTCCCCGTAACTGTGTGAATCTTTCCATCTGTGTTATTTGTAATATTTCCTGTGATTGAAACTCTGTTTACTGTAAATAGATATTTCATATTTTCATGTTCTTTTATTATTTTCTTTATAAGCAGACTCAGGGAACAGTGATGGGGGCAACTTTTGCTCTGAGTTATGCAAATATATTTATAATTTATAATAATATATTTATGGGCCATTTTGAGAATTTGCATATATATACTAATCAGTTTTTCATGAAATATGTTCATAAATATTTTCGTTACATTGATGATTTAATATTTGTAAGGGAGGACTAGACTATATTTATGAATTTATAGATGAAATACAGAAAAATAATGTAGGGGTAAAATTTGATGGTTTACAAAGGGGGACAGAGGTACTTTATTTAGATGTAGTTTTGAAGGGACAAGTTGGTGCTTATATTACTACTAGCATACATAGAAAATTTAAAGAAGCAAATGGTATTCTACATGGTGACAGTCACCCCCTCATACTATTAAATCTATACCATATACTGAGTTTGTTAGAGTTAAGAGATTATGTAATGATTTAGGTAATAGGAAAAAGGAATTGTATGAGAGTTTTAATAAATTTCATGAGAGGGGCTATCCTGAAGTAGATTTACATAATAGTTTAAATAAAGTATTAAATAATAGTAAAATTGGATATAATTATGGGGTTAATAAAAATAAAAGTGATAATAGTGAAGGTATTTATTTTACTTCTACCTACTCTATATTATCTGACAAGATTTTGGAAGAAGTTAAACATAGTTGGAGAATAGATAAAAGGGAAGTTGATTTTTTAGAATGTAAAAAATTGTGTTTCTCCTTTAGAAGGGGCAGAAGTATAAAAGATTTTATAGTTCATAGCAAATTTAATATGCCAAATGTTACATTTGTGAAATCAGTTGAAATACAGGGTACATTAGCCTGTGGTAAATGTAGTATTTGTAAATATATAAGTAAAGAATTTATTAATATTAATGGTATTAATTTTCAAACTAGTGGGTCCTTTAATTGTAGAACTGAGAGGGTTATATATGGATTTAAATGCCCTTGTAGTAAATTTTATGTCGGAGAGTCTAAAAGACAATTTGCTTGTAGAATAAAGGAGCATATTAGGGACATTAAAAATAATAAACAGACTAGCCCTATAGCTATACATTTTAATAAGTATCATAATGGTAGCCCTGAGGGGCTACTAGTGACAGTGTTAGATAATATAAGGAGTAACATGTTTATGAACGAACAGCAAGTAATATATATTTTAAGGAAAAAGGAAGCTCTTATGATTTTGAAATTTAATACAATGAGCCCAATAGGGCTTAACCAGGAATGTGTATGGAAAAATTTTGTATAAGTAATGGTGATGTATGCATTTTAGGCTTTTATTGTGAAGTGTTTTATTTAATTGATTAATTAAATAAATGTATATGATGCAGTATATAAGTAGATTAGGTTGATCAGGTTTGGTATACTCTGTTAAAGGCAAGTGTGGCCGAGGCTCTAGAGAAGATCTATGTGTATTTGACTTTTATTTTTTATTAAATTCCTTTTATTACTACTTTGGTATTGGCCTTCAGTTGGTGTTATCGTTTCAGTTTTCAGTTATTTGATTGTGGTTCATCAAGATTTATGGCCAGTGATTCCTTTCTGGGACTTCCAAGGGTGTTTCGTGATACTTCTATGGATACTACACAAAAATCCATGGACAATTTTCTGGTAGCTACAAATGGAGCGAATGGCTCGGCTACTGCATCATTGCTACAAGGTAGAAATGAAAGTGGTAGCTCTGCAGAAGTTATCACCACAGTTTTAAGTAAATGGGAACAGGAGAGGAAAATATGGCAACAAAATCCGTTTTCTAAAATTGGCAAAAAAAACGGAAACTACAGTCATTCCAGAAGTTTGTGATATGTATGTAAAAGTCGAAAAATTGTTATTTAAAGAGACTTCAGTGTTCCTGAATTTACAAAGTTTGCAGCGATATGAGGAACTTGAAATTACCCCACGGGGACTTCGAACTGTTAAAAACCCTTCCACTCCGTTTGATCTAACAATGGCGGAAGAAAAGCAATTTCATGACAGGTGGATTGCAGCTGCTCATAGATGTAGCCTAGATTGGGTTCACATCTTGGTGGAAAGAAATATGCTTAAGAAACAAAAACTAAGAGAAGAAATTAAAAATATATGTAAAGACATTACTAACAAAATATCTCATGATGAATTGCAACAATTCCTTGTAAAAACTAATGAACAATTGCTGGTTTTTGAACAGGAATTGATTGATAGAAAGAAAAACAAATTGTTTCGTGATCTACGTGATTATGAAAACAAGCGTGCGTTTCTAGTGGCGACAAATCCTAAGGCTAAGAGGCAACATGTTCAATTTGAACAGAAGAAGCATAATGTGAATAAGGGAGGCCATGCGTTTACATCAGGGGAAAGTGGTACATCTTTTACAGAAGGTGAAACGGATGCTGAAGATTTTCCAGGTTTGCCTCAAGCAGGGAACAGCAATTATTTGAATACTTTTTGAGGAGCCCAGACAGGTTGCAAACGAAGTTGGAATGGACATGGACATTATAAGGAACAAAATACATATCAACGAACATTTAAATGGGGGAAATGGGACTGAATTGTTTAATGTAGTATCTACCAATTGTAAGTATGTGGTTAATTTATCTGGATATGAACTATCGGATTGTGATGTGAGTGTTCTTGAAAGGGGTCTGAAGTTTGTACCGAATGTCCTACCTAGATTGCATGAATTAAATGGTGATGTTTTTTGTTTTAGTCGGAAATTAAATTTGTTAGATTATTTTAGAACTGATGTAACTGAAAATGCTATATATGAAGATGTGAGTGATGTTTCGATTAGTACTGAAGACAGTTTTTATTCTTGTCATTCTAACGAAGATGAAAATGCTTATTGTAAATTAAATACTGATGGTATAAAGGTAAAAAGTGACTTTATGCCTCCGCAAAGAAATGAAAGCATTAGACATTTTAATATGTCACTTGGGTATAATATAGAAAAAGAATTTCATGTATTTTTGAAGCCTAAAAAGAATATGAGATATAACATGGATAGGAAAGAATGGGAATGTCTAAATAAATTAAGTCGAAAGGCGGAATTAATATTCAAACCTGCAGATAAGGGGGGTAAGTTAGTTATTTTAAGCTATACACAATATCTAACTATGTGTTACACACATTTAAATGATGAACAAGTATATAAAAAAATTAATATGGCAGAATATGTAAAAGCCCAAAAAGATTACAATGACTTGATAAATAAAGGGCATAGATTACATTATTTCTCACAGAAGGATGTACAAGAGAAATTTATCATTAAAAATTCTAGAATGCCATATTTTGCTGTCTTCCTAAGATTCACGAAAGTATGACAGACCCACCTGGATGACCTATAGTTTTGGCAAGTGGCAGTTTTTTACATAATTTAGCATGTTTTCCACATGAATTTTTGTTACCGACAGTTAAAAAATTGCCATCTTATGTGAAGGATATGTTTGAATTCTTGGATAAAATTGGTAACATAAAATGGGAAAAAGATATGTATTTTCTTGTACTGGATGTTGTAAGCTTGTACACCATTATAAGACATTTTGATGGTATACAGGCAATAAAACATTATTTAGGTGAAAATCCAGTTACTGAATATGTTACTGATTTAATTATGATGTGTTTGCAGAATAACATATTCGAATTTAATGGGTGTCTTTATAAGCAGACTCAGGGAACAGTGATGCGGGCACTTTTTGCTCCGAGTTATGTAAGTATATTTATGGATCATTTTGAGAATTTGTATATATATACTAATCAGTTTTTCATGAAATATGTTCATAAATATTTTCGTTACATTGATGATCTAATATTTATTTGTAAGGGAGGACAAGACTATATTTATGAATTTATAGATGAAATACAGAAAAATAATGTAGGGGTAAAATTTGATGGTTTACAAAGGGGGACAGAGGTACATTATTTAGATGTAGTTTTGAAGGGACAAGTTGGTGCTTATATTATTACTAGCATACATAGAAAATTTAAAGAAGCAAATGGTATTCTACATGGTGACAGTCACCACCCCCCCATACTATTAAATCTATACCATATACTGAGTTTGTTAGAGTTAAGAGATTATGTAATGATTTAGGTAATAGGAAAAGGGAATTGTATGAGAGTTTTAATAAATTTCATGAGAGGGGCTATCCTGAAGTAGATTTACAGGATAGTTTAAATAAAGTATTAAATAATAGTAAAATTGGATATAATTATGGGGTTAATAAAAATAAAAATAAAAGTGATAATAGTGAAGGTATTTATTTTACTTCTACCTACTCTATATTATTTGACAAGATTTTGGAAGAAGTTAAACATAGTTGGAGAATAGTTAAAAAGGAAGTTGATTTTTAGAATGTAAAAAATTGTGCTTCTCCTTTAGAAGGGGCAGAAGTATAAAATATTTTATAGTTCATAGTAAATTTAATATGCTAAATGTTACGTTTGTGAAGTCAGTTGATATACAGGGTACATTATCTGGTGGTAAATGTAGTATTAGTAAATATATAAGTAAAGAATTTATTAATATTAATGGTATTAATTTTCAAACTAGTGGGTCCTTTAATTGTAGAACCGAGAGGGTTATGTATGGATTTAAATGCCCTTGTAGTAAATTTTATGTCGGAGAGTCTAAAAGACAATTTGCTTGTAGAATAAAGGAGCATATTAGGGACATTGAAAATAATAAACAGACTAGCCCTATAGCAATACATTTTAATAAGTATCATAATGGTAGCCCTGAGGGGCTACTAGTGACAGTGTTAGATAATATAAGGAGTAACATGTTTATGAATGAACAGCAAGTAAAATATATTTTAAGGAAAAAGTAGGCTCTTATGATTTTGAAATTTAATACAATGAGTCCAATAGGGCTTAACCAGGAATGTGTATGGAAATGTTTTGTATAAGTAATGGTGATGTATGCATTTTAGGCTTTTATTGTGAAGTGTTTTATTTAATTGATTAATTAAATAAATGTATATGATGCAGTATACAAGTAGATTAGGTTGATCAAGTTTGGTATACTCTGTTAAAGGCAAGTGTGGCAGAGGCGCTAGAGAAGATCTATGTGTATTTGACTTTTATTTTTTATTAAATTACTTTTATTACTAATTTGGTATTGGCCTTCAGTTGGTGGTATCGTTTCAGTTTTCAGTCATTTGATTGTGGTTCATTAATAGTTAAGTATTGTTTTCTCCGTAACTGTGTGAATCTTTCCAGTTGTGTTATTTGTAATATTTCCTGTGATTGAACTCTGCTTACTGTAAATAGATGTTTCATATTTTCATGTTCATAGGTTCATAGGTTTATAGGTTCATACTAGGCTATCTGCCCTAGGGCATTTATAAGCCTAGCCAGAATGTGTTTGGCTTTCGCCACCCATTTTAAATTTATTTTGCTATGCCCTTTTTCGAGGTTAGTATACTGTGCCTCTGTCTAACAGTGACACAGAAGTGATACCCGGGGTAAAC
Source organism: Protopterus annectens (assembly GCF_019279795.1). NCBI lineage: Eukaryota > Metazoa > Chordata > Ceratodontiformes > Protopteridae > Protopterus > Protopterus annectens. Next base: position 973,382,126 of record NC_056744.1, read on the forward strand.
CTACGATCTCCCATCCACTCATCAAGATTCCTCTTGAAGAGAGTCAATGAGGGACTCTGCCTAACCTGGACTGGGATTTTATTCCAGAGTGAAGGGAGCCTCTGGGTTATGAATCTGTCCCTCCAGCATGTCCTATTTATTTCAGTGCTGAGGTTCAAGTCTCTCGAGCACGTAGCTCGATGGGATTTGGATTTTCTGAGGTGCAGCATGTCCATTAATTCCGGGTTGGACATGGCTTTATACGTCAGGCACAGATCGCCTCTTCTTTTATTATTTATTATTAAGTATATTTAAAGTTTTCATTGTGGCTGGTCCTTTAGAGAATATTTTAACCTTTGATTCTACGTAAATAGTGTGGGAAGAAATATCCAGGGAATTGTTATGGCTAGGCTTGTATAGGCCCTAGGGCCAATAGCCTAGTACCAACCTATGAACCTATGTATATCTGCTGGTGACACTGTGGCCACTCCTAAAGTCAGGCTCTTTGGTCAACATTACCATTTGTATTAATATTAATTTCACTCAATATAACTGGGTACCCTTGCAAGACACTTGGGTAGCTGGCTTTGTAGTGTCTGGTGGCAGTGATAACTACCTTATAGTTTGGACAGAAGGGGACACAGCAGGTAAATCTGTGCCAGCCTTTCCCAGGTATGTTTGTGTGTGTATGTGTGTGTGTGTGTGTGCGCGTGTGTGTGTGTGTGTGTGTGTGTGTGTGTGTGTGTGTGTGTGTGTGTGTGTGTGTGTGTGTGTGTGTGTGTGTGTGTGTGTGTGTGTGTGTGTGTGTGTGTGCGTGTGTGTGTGTGTGTGTGTGTGTGTAAGCTACTTGGAGCAGGGACACGAAGCACTGGTTTCACAGAGAGGATGCTGGAGGACTTGGCTTGGGCACTCAACTGAGGACTTAACTCTATAGCTGTGTTAATGGGGAGCCTTATTGGGGCCCTGGAGGTAGACATATATAAAAAAAGCCATACTTTGGGCTGACTGTGTTCCCTGTGTAGTCTTAAGGGAAATTGTGCTTGATGCCGAGAGGTCTTCATCTGGAAATACTGAGTGTATCCATTTTTGCTCCAAGTGAATGCCCCTCTCCAGTGTCAGTGGTAAGGATTGAGGCTCCTTGATTACTGGCCCAGAGAGGGGACATCACAGTATTCTTATATGGTGTTGTTGCTGTGTTAAATATATTGCTGTGTTAAGTATGACTTTGTGTCCTTTGGTAATGATGATATTACGTGTATTTGTCTGCTATTTGGTCTTTGTTGTGCAGAATAATTGTTAGCTGCATCTAGTACAGTAATCATTTAATAATCAAAGTTAAATACTCAGCCGTGGTATATCATTTTAGGTCCGCATCATAAAATACAAAACTGCAATGTTTCCTTTGGCTTACAATGTAGTAAACAATAGATTTGACACCCTGTATTTATACTATTTCATAAATTATATTACTTCACAAAAATAGATAATAATGCTAATCAAAAAAGGAAAGAAATGTAAAAACAAAAAGGAGCATCATATCTACAGATATAAGAATGTTGAAAATGTAATTAGTTGACAACACAAAAAAGTTTCTGTACATATTACATCAGTATTTTAAAAAGAAAGAAAGCTATTGATGAAGTTTTATAGTGAGATAACATACAGCATTTAACATATCAGACAAGTATTTTGAGTAAAAAATATACTTGTTGCCCATAATCTGTTACTAAGACAAACAGCATGGCCCCACTCCCAACATTCATGAGCCTGATCGAATACATATAGACAAACAAGTATTTCAGGCATGGGCAATAATGCCTTTCTAGCTTGCCAACATACTACAACAGTTATTCCTATAACACTTGTTAGGTTGTTCTTAAAATATGTAAACTAGTGCTTGCTTTAATGTAATTTCGTAGTCTATTCCACACATTAGCTACTCTTTCAGAGAACCAATTTGTACACCTCTCATTGCTATATAATTTTCTGCATAGGTTGTCAGATGATTCTCTACTACTTTTTGATAAACCTAAGTATTCGCAAAGGTAGCTGACTCTAAATGCCCTATATACCTGAATAAGGTCTCCTCTTAAATGTCTGTATGAGATGCTGTACAAGTTCAGATATTTTAGCTTTTCATAATAACTTAAATTTTCACATCCATAAATGCCCTTGGTATATTTTCACTGTACTCTTTGGAATTTACATGTTGTTGCTTTCTTATAAGGTTTCTATATTGTTATTCCATACTCAGATTTGGGTCTAATGTAACTAACAAACAATGATTTCATCAGTTCTGATTTCTTAGTCTTTATAAATCTTTTATGCAACCTGCAGTTCTATTCTATCGTTAACTAATTGGTTGATATGATTAGAAAAACTCAAAGGTGGATCTACCCATATACCCAGGTCCTTAAATGAATCTACAGTTTCAATCATAGTGTCGTCGTCGTTGTGTCTTTTGGCTTTTTCCCGGTTAGGGGTCGCCACAGTGGAACTCCGGTCCGCTAATGATTGGTAGTTGTTATTTACGTGCCAAGTTACCAGCCCTGACGCACAACCTTCAATGAAGGTACGCCCATTCACGCTTGTCTACACTCAGAAGACGCTCTAGCTGAGAATTGAACCGGACAGCATCTTACTATGAGGCGACAACGCTACCGCAGCACCACCACCGTGGGTCCAGTTTCAATCACAGTGTGCTGTATTAAATATTCTCCTTTCGATCAATGTCTCCCAAATCTCATATGCTTAGTTTTTTTTATGTTTTTATCAGCATATTATTCTTTTGTACCTAATTGGTCAATTTAGTCAAGTTCTTTTGTAGACGTGTTAAAGATGAAAAATGATGGTTTGCAATGCTTGTATATTTAAGGTGTTCAATTTCTACTGAGTTTGTGATTCTGATGAAGGTTACTATGTGAAGACGAAAGCGCGCTCAATCACCAGTTCATTTTTTCGTGTCTATTTGTGGATCTCTGTGTATTTTGTCGTAATAAATACTATTTTTGGATTATTCGGTGCTTGGACATTATATTGCTGGTTGCCTGGTGACAGATTTTGGTGTTTAACCTGGAGGACAGCCCTTTATGGTACAACGACGGATTTTTTTTCATCTTTAACAAGTGTTGGTGTGTGGTGTGGTGTTTGAGGTCTTTTGTAGACGTATCATGTCTGTAATGTGTAATCAGTTTACTCATTTTCAAGTAATTTGCATACAGACTGTAGAACACCTCAGATCAAAAAGATTTATCTGAAAGATACAAACTAAAACAAGTATGGACCTAGGACAGGGCCCTGTGGAACACCCTGAGTGTAACCAAGAATTTCACTTGTGCAATTGCTGTATGATGTGTTGCTCTATGTCCTAGCTGTAAGCCATGACCACTAATAGTGCTCAAGTCTGGTTGGTTCGGTTTCATAAGACCATCACTTAGAATTAGATGAAAAATTAATTTGGAAGCATTCTCATAGAATAATGTATACCATTTTCTAACAGTCTTGTCCCCATGTAGGTAGGTGGACCTAGGCACTGAAAGACCTTGACATCTAAAATTAAAACAGATAATTTTCATGAGATACAAGGTAACCTGACAAACTCTACAGTTTTGTTGAAATGCTGGTATGTAGAATTAAGCCAATAAAAGGAGCAGGAATTAGAATTACCATATTCTGTAGGGCAAACAGCATTAATGGAGGTAGATTGTTAATCATACTCACATCGACTAAACTTATAAAGGAGAAGTATTTATATGATTAAAATTGAGACAATTTTTTCTATAGTGTACTTATAATGCTTATAAGTATCTAGTAAAGTAAATCAATATGCTGGTCAAAGTAATTTACACATACAAATGTTGCCCAGTGGTGCAAGGTTCGATTTTCTCACCCTCCATTGCCTAACTGTGTGACTCTGAGCAAGTCACTTAAGCAGATACCGTTCCCGGGCTGAGCCTGAAAAAGGTCCATGGAGACTGGTGCATTACCCTGGAGGGCAAATATAAATAAATAAATAAATAGATAGATAGATAGATAGATAGATAAGTAGTGAACCACTGCAATTACATAATTTATCTGTAGTGTTTGGAAAGCATGGTAAAATAAATTGAATACATATTTGATCTAGTTTATTTTTAACCCCAAGATATTTTAGACCTCTGTAAATATATTTGTAATACAAGGGCTTTGTTACAATCAGGAGATAGTTGGCTATATAATGTAATGTTATGATACAGATTTCAAATATTACTATGTAGGTGTCAAGAAATAAATGATATATTAGTGTTTGGAAAATACATAATTAATTAACAATATCAAAATTTTGGTGGAATCAAATTTCAGTATATTATGAAAATTAAGGAAAATTACCTTCCAAGTAAATGTATGTTCTCTGTAATCATTTTATAACTTATGACATTGTTTTGTGTGAGCAAAAACTAGAAGAAATTATAAGATTTTAAAAATGGAAGTAGTGTACTGTTAACATTTTCAAAAATATTGTTATCAGTATTTAAGCACTGAAACAGTGTGATAATCATGTATGTCTTTTTCATATTTGCCACCTTTTCTTGTAAGGGAAATATTAGTTGTATGGACTGTGGAAGGGGTCAGTTGAAAACTGTAAGCATTTAGAGATGTGGAACTAGTTAATTTGAAAAAAAAAATCAGCAACTCACCATTATGGATCAAATAATTTGACTTTTACTTTTCTATGTTTTAATAGCTAAAGCAATATCTGATATTGCAAAAGTAAGTGGTTCTAAATTAGCAGTTCTACCTGGGATGTGCTTTAACCATTCCATAATAAGATTAACTATAGGTTGTTTCAGAATAATTACTAATATAGGGCAATAATAACGTTCCCTGAGGCAGTTGTTAAATAGTAAATCTGATTTCTAATGAACTGCTGTCTGTATTGAGCACCCAAGGGGTTATCTACTTCATTGTGCAAGAGAAACGGAGTCCTGCTGCAAAAAAGAATATTATTATTTGTGTAGCAGTTGTTACCTCTGTATTCATTTTGCAAGACTGATTTCTACTGTGTAATTGCTATAACTGAAAGGGCAAAATATTTACTGAGTTCCCTTAGTAGTCAAACTAAAGCTATTTCTTTCTATGTTATTATTTGGAATATCATAATTGCATTAGATTATATTAGTTTTGGATACCTTCACATTTGTATTAAAGGAAACAATCTGTGCCAAAGTGAACAAAGTGGACTGTCTAAAGAATGTATATGTGATAAAACTTGCAAAATAAATGTTGTTTTTCAGTATACATTTGCCTGAGAAATGGTAATACTCAAAAAATGTAGAACCAGAAAATTAACATGAATGAGAAATAATTCGGCACTAAGGATTTTAAATATAAGAAGTAGAAATAAAGAATCTGTGTGAGAAGAACATTTGTGTGTATGGGATCCTTAAGTCAAGTCTTGTTCAGATGGACACATAATTCTTAATCCTTTTAGTGCTTCCTTATTCAAGAAGTGCTGAAAGCATGTGTCAGTCTATAGGATTATATATGAAAACCTGCTGAAGCCCTGGATCAAGCTGTAGCAGGAGACAGAAGCTCTCCCTATCAAAACAATCAAGCCATTCAAGTACTGAAGACCATTTGAAAAATCAGCTAAAACATATGCATATGCTGCCAGTGCAGTATAAAGAGATCCTATCACTTTTTTTGTTATAGTACCTGAGTAATACAAATACAGCACTGCCAGAATACTTGCTGGCGTACACTCTGGCTGCCTTGTAAATGCAAAGTAGATAAAGTGGATATTGAGAGAAAGAATGAATAAATTAATGTTATAATTTGTTAATGACTGCACTAGGATTTAAATATAATAAATAAAAGCTTTTCTAGTAGTAGTACCACTATTAAATGCAATATGATGCATTAATGTATACTTGTAGAAAGTACAACTATTTGCTTCTTGTTCATATGATATTGTTATTTATTTGTATATACAGTAAACTCACAGTTAACCGGCACCCTTGGGGATTGGTAGATGCCGGATCAGTGTAGTTTCTGGTTGGTTGAGAGTTACTATTAAAAATAGGCCTGACTAATACTGTATCCTATACTATTTGTTTGTTTTGACTTGTTCTCAAGTTGGGGAGAGAGGAAATTTATTCCTGTCTTCTTTTTTAAAACTCTAAAAATGTAAGGTATGTTTCTAACACATGAAAATTGTGCTGTATTTCTTCAATATTTTTTTTTGCTGGTTGCTTGAGTTCCAGTTAACTGAGAGTTTACTGTATATATAGTGATAAGGAGTATTAGAAAAATAGAATCTAGTTCTACTCATATGAACTATGCATGCAATTGACATTTATAGAAATAACAGCTTGTATATGCTTAAGCACCACAATAAAATTGGGTCATTGCAATGAAAACTTTCTTCACAACAAATATACCATAAAAATGTTTTTACAGGGAGTTTTGTCCACCACAACCCTTACTTATATGTACTAAATCCATGGTCACACAACCTTGGAAAAAAACAAAACACTACACAGTGAATCAGTATTGGAGTGAATACACAATCATCTGCGAATCTGCATGTACAACACGATGCTGGCCGTTGCACTCCTCACAAACTCTGCTAGACTCACTTCCTTAGTAACTCCTATGATAATAAATTACACCATCAGATACATTCTATAGACTTCTATACTTTTCTTTCAAACGGCTTTTTGGTCAATCAACTTTTCAGTTAAATGAACTTTTAATCAAATTGTCTCAACCATCCGAGTTTCATTGAAATGAATTTTCAATGAAATGACATGGACTTGTAAAATCCATTCTGGTGGAATAAATCACAGTACCATATAAATTATAAAATGAAACTATTTTAAGCAAATGAACACAACAGTTGATAATCATAAGAAAAGTAAAACAGCATACATGAGAAGGCAATGTAGTGTAAAAATAATAAGACATTATGTGTGCTAAGTATAGCACAAGTTCCTCATTAGCTGGTATTTTATTTACAAAGGTAATTTATTCAAAGATGCCATTTCTGTATGGTCTTTCAACAACACTGTAAGAATGTGAAATATGTTTCCTGAATGACTTACATTTGTGTAGGGAAGATGAATATTGTATGCATTTCTTTAATAGCACTGAATATAAGTGATGTAATTTACCACGCAATTTTCAACTTTTCAGGAACATATAGATTTTATGTTTTTTCATCCATAAAGCTTTTCATAATAAAAAACATCTTTGCACGGTAATTTCAGAAGGACAATCTGCAAAAACTGACATGGTGGCACCATTTATTTCTGATCTTTTAGAAGTGCAGCTGAACATAACAGGTCTGTCCTGATTTGTTTACTGAGCTTAACATTGATAGAGTAAGCAAAACTTGGATGACTACTAAGAAATTATGACACCCAAATCTTTTAATGGTAGAGACCACTGGAATAGGCTGGACTTGGAAATCTGAGTTAAGCTTTAAGAGGTCAAGTGCTAGACCATCTGAAGAGCACCTACAAAAATTGAAGTGTGGGTAAGGTCCAGAGGTGGTACAGTAGTTTGTGCTAATCACAGATGAAACAGTTTTCTACATGTGGACATATTAGTTAAGCCTGCTTATTGCTGGGGACTGGAAAGTTAAAAAATTATACTAAAAATGTTAGTCCAAGTAAGGGTCCTTGAAGACTGAACTCTTTTTTTGTAACTTTAACCCTGCCAGAATATGGAATAACTACCCAAAATTATAACTTGCTGGCTAGTGTTTCTTAGCTACTTTGCAGTCAGTTTAATGAAGTACAATTGTAAAATGAAACCTTACTATAGTGTGATATTGTATAATTATGAATAACAGGATCAAACTCTTTAGGCTGATCTAGGCATATACCTACATCAAGTACACTTAGAGCTACTGCTTCAGTACAGCACTTATGAAATTCTGCCAAGCAGGTTCTACATGATATGCCCTTTAAGAATTCCTGCTGTCTTATGTCCATGTTATGTGAATATTGCATGTGCTTTTAAATGTAAGATTGCAGACATTTTTCAAAACATTTGCATAGCATGTGTTAGTCTGATAAGCCTGAAATTATTAGCTGCATGTCTACCACTGCTTTGAAAAGTATAAGGTTTGCCTTATATCTGGGTGCAGAGCATTGTACTTGCAACATCTGCTGCTAAATGTAGGTTAAGGCCAGCATTTTGCACTTTAATAATTTTGGTGCTGATCACATTATTTAAAAACTCTGACATGCATAACATCGATGTTCTATGCATACCAGATTGTTTTGCTGATCAGATTTATGAATATGGATTGTTTTAGCTGTCAAAGAAGTGTGGACTAAAACAGGACACCACTAAAATAAAAGGGAAAAGCTTTTCTGTCAAAACAGAAGTCCAGGTCAGCAATGCGGTGCAGATGGATAAAGTCCTGACTGTGCCATATGTGACCTGGGTTTGAGTTGTGTATCTGGACTGTGAAGGACTCAGCAGTGATGGAACTTAGTGGCCAAAATCAACTTGTCCATTCTGAATGCATGGCCATTTCAAGGTCTCACTGTTGCCTGATACCTATGTGCCATCAGTAATTTATAAGGACAGCACTCTGTAGCTGGACTGAGTCTGTGAATATATGTACTAGGCACAAGTATTGTAGGCCCACGTAAGTGGCATTGTAGGCCCAGTTCAGTGGCACCCACACTTTGAAACTCCAAGGAAGGATGTGGAATAGAACATATACAAAAATCGTCAATGAAGCACCAAGGATGACACTTCTCTAGAGCCGCTCTGTAGCTCTCTGACCTGAAGGCAATTAAAGTGACTAGTTTATCTCCCCACCTACTACTGAATGTCCCCTGGCCTGGGATGTAAGCTGGCTATTTGTTTCAATGGGACAAAATGGACACCGGTAGAACAGGTACATTCTCTGAGATCCCCTGGTTAGGGGTGGGGTTGGGGAATTAATGATGGAAACAATGGGAAGCTCCCCAGTAAAACAGTAATGTGATTTTGGCTACCTTGATGTCATGGGCCTCAATACTAAATCCCTGTAAAAAACTTACTAAGTAATTCAAATGCTTTGGCCATTTTGGTGTTAAAATGTTGCCTTTTAATGCCAGTGAAGAGGTCCCAACTGTCAGCTATGTATATACAAGCATGAAAAAGTGATGTTTGTTTGTATTCTTGTTTCCTATTTTCTCAGAAAAACAAACATTAAAAATTAAGTTTTGAATGTGGGGTTTAGACAGTATGTTACATTGTTTATGAAATTTCACTTCTGTAGTCCAAAGGAATGAAGGACGAAAGATGGGGGTGGGCTGATTGGGGAGACAAAGAGAGTTATAAAATTACCAAGGGTTAGAAAGTGCATACTGTCAGATACTTTTTCACAAATGCAAGGCACAACTTGCAGAACGGTAATATGTGAGGTAGACATTGCCCGCATCATTACAGAATGCAGAAATAAAAGATGCCAAAAGTACAAATGGTAAAGGAAACCAGAACTGTAAACTCAGAATTTGGACGTCTTGTACCATTATAATTTCCCAGTTTGTATACCATGAAGTTAATGATAGCTGATGTATTTATATAATTATTTTTAAAACATTTTGGGGTATCATCTTGATTTCCATTATAAGGTCATTTGTTTTCTCTTTGATAATCGTGACACTGTTGTTTACTGACATTGTGTAGATACAGAAATCTACCCTGAGGCAAATTGCACAATAAATACCTTATGCATAAATTACAGATTTTTATGTTATGCTTGGTCAAAAAAAGGCTAAGCAGAATGTTGCTGTTACTGAAATGGACATAGAAGCCATGAGAAACCCCAACCGTGTACTTATTCCAACCTAGTTGTCTGTTATACTTTTAAAGGCAGAATCAGAACCATGAATAAACTCCAGTTTTGTGCTGCATATTTTTTGATATTTGCTGTAGTTCAGGTAATTTCTAGATAAACAAAACTAGTTTTCAGAGTGATTGCAAGATACTTTCTGTCCGCTGTCATTTTGTATGGTTTAATAAGTATAACAATTGTAAAATGCTGATTGTTTTTGAGATTCTTTCTTTTCTTTTGTCTTTTCATAATAAATTGACCTCACTTTTTGTGTGTTGTGGGAATGGATGACTTTCTTTACTTGGGAGTTGCAAGTGATTAATGTTGATGTTATTAATATTTTTGCTTCCCAACAATGTAATTATTATTAAAAAAGTGTCATGTTAAACCTTGACTGTTATTTATATTAAAAAAAAGAACTGGTCAGTCCATACTGCTATCATCCCCTCACTGCTCAAACTATTTCTCTGGTAAAAGTCTTTTTAGATTTATTGTCAGTGCCTATCATGTAGTTGCAAGCCACCTATGACAATGAAAACTTTTTTTGCCCCCCCCCCCCAAAAAGTTCATTTTTATCTGCTGCATCTCTGTCCAGCTTCCTTCTTTGGATGTACACCCCCACATATCCTCACTTATTCACCACTTAATCATCATACTAAAAAGTGGTCTTCAGTTTTATATTATAAGCTGAGGAATGTGTATTATATATTGTGTTGTTTCTTAGTATAATGGAATAAACATTTCAACATGGCATTTATGAAATAACTTCATGAGCTACATAATTGTTATCTATAGTTGTGTCACAAAAAGGTGGTTTTGTACTGCAACTGCAAAATTACTCTACAAGATGGAATGGGAACTTTATAAACTGTCTTTCGGCTATTCCTGGTTAGGGGTCGCCACAGCGGAACTCCAGTACGCTAATGATTAGCAGTGAATTTTTACAGTGTTGAGTTGCCAGCCCGGCATCCAACCTTCAAAGAAGGCACACACACGCTCACACATACCTGCATGCCTTTAAATTCAGTCAACTATGGGGAGGACATGCAGACTCCACATAGAAGGCTCTCCAGTTGAGAATCGAACTGGAGAATCTCTTGCTGTGAGGTGACAATGCTAACTGCTGCAACACCATGGCCAGTGGAATGGGAACTGTATAATGACTCTAATAATACCCACACTGCATTGATATTTCCTGTTTACTTTTTGTGGTTTTCTACTAATACATAGTACATGGCCTGGCTGCAGTCAATATGCACAAAAAAATACAATGTACTGTTCTTCTGGCACCATAACACTGTTTCTGCTGATGTTCCATATTACCTGCATTGCGGACTACTGTTGTTGTGCAGCAGTATATGTTGGGGGATGGGTGTGCAAGGTATAGACAGAAACAAATACCATCCTTAACAGAGTGGTGAAGTGTGTGTGTTTTTGTTGTATTTCTCTGCTTTTGATTATTACATTTTTTGTACTTCACATGTTCAGCACAGAAGTCCTATGTGCCTCCAAAATAATTCTCATGTTGTTGCATTATTTATTTAATAAAACAAACCACACTAAATAAGCACTTTTATCTCTCGTGGAGACTTCATCAGATAAAATACATTTTCAACGACCCTCATTTATATTAAAATACTTAACCAGTAATTGAATGACGTGTTCACCAAGCAATTAATTTTTTAAAGGTCCACAACCTAATTCTCTAAAAGTACCTATATATATTGTTTAAAAATATTAACTGGACGGGGTAGGTTGGGGTAATAAATATCCCCCCTTTTGGGTAGTGATTTTGAAAGTAAAAATAGTAAGGAAGGTGACAACAAATTTGAGAAAGCCTTAGTACTTGACTATAGTGGATATTTTCAGGAGATTAGAAAGGTAGTGGAAAAGAACTGGAGTATTTTTAAGGTTAACAAGGAAGTCACTCAGTTAATAGGACCAGAGCCTGTGTTTGCATACAAAACTGGCAGGAATTTCAAACAAATTTTAGAAAATGGAGCAAGAAGGATAGGGTCTCTAACAAAGGCACAAGGCTATGTGGTAGTTGTGCATATTGTAGTTTTATTCACCAGGAAAAAACATTAATATTTATAATGTTTTTCACACCAAGGTGTCATTTGTGAAAGAGAACTGTGGTTCTAATAAACTGGTTTATTTAGCAAAATGTGACAGCTGCCCGGGGTTCTATATAGAGAAGACGGAGCGAGCTTTAAAATCCAGGATCTATGAACATCGTTATGAGATCAGGAAGAAAAAGGAAGTCAATGCATTGTATAGGCATTCACTGGTGTGTCCCAACTTTGTAAAGTTTAGGTTTGGAATATTAGAAAAGATCAATATTAACCCAACGGGAGGTGATTGGCAAAGATTATTGTTAAAAAGGGAGATAACATGACAGTTGCAATTAAATGCAACCTCCCCCCATGGGCCCAATGACCAGGTATCCCTTAAACCGATATTATGTGAAAAGGTAGACCTAGTGAATTAACACCTTAAGTTCAAAACCCTGTCCAGTTAATGTTTTTAAACACTATATCATAGGTACTTTTAGAGAATTAGGTTGTGGACCTTTAGAAAATTAATTGCTTGTTGAATATGTCATTCAATTATTGGTTAAGTATTTTAATATAAATGAGAGTCGTTGAAATTGTATTTTATCTGATGAAGTCTCCACGAGAGATGAAAGCGCTTATTTAGTGTGGCTTGCTTTATTAAATTATATATATATTTTTTATCTACACTGAGTCCGGTCAACATTTGTTGTTTTTTGAGTTATTGTGCATAATTTTGGCCATTTTCGCTTGGTTTCTGCATTATTTATTTACTCTGTTTGCTAAGCAGGAAAGTAAACTGGGCACAGACTCTTCAGCCAAAGGCAGGCAGTACTCAATATTTTGGAGACTGCATAAGATTTATAAAATTTCATGTATTGTAAACACCATTTAAGGTATAAAATAATTTAAATAATTACAGGGCAACAAGATGTATGTAGCCGCAGTAGTAGGGCGGTAGCGTTGTTACCTCACAGCAAGAGGTTCTCCTGTTCGATTCTCGGCGTGGCTTGGGAGTGCCTTCTGTGTAGAGTCTGCATGTCCTCTCCCCGGTTGGGTAGCGTTTGAAAGACATGCGTGTTTAAATGGGCGCGCCTTCGTTGAAGGATGGGTGTCGAGCTGGCACCGGCGTTTCGTAAAAATCTACTGACAATCATTAGCGGACCGGAGTTCTGCTGTGGCGACCCCTTACCGGGAAAAAGCCGATAAGACAAACAAACAAACAGGGCAGCGAGATGTATTTATTTATTTATATGTATGTATTTAATGAGAAATTCAGTGTAGTTAGTACAAGTACCATGCAATGCATTTAACAGTTATTTAAAATTTAGTGTAAAATCTATATTCATTTTCAGAATACAATGACAAATAGCTGAAAAAAGGAGTATTCAAATAAGGTGCAAGTAATACAATGAGTGCCATACCTCTCAACCTCTTAGAGCAAGAAATCTGGACAAAGCCATAAATAAAAGTGGGACAAAGGCCCAAAAAATTTGGACAGTTTTTAAGTATTGGTCTTACAAACTTAGAAAGTTGATATAATAACAGGTTTTGCATTAGCATGAATTTTCTGAAGGGTATGAAGTCTGAAACTCAAATATCTGTCATTATTTTCTAATTTAAATCTTTAATGATTTGCCACTAATTTGACAGAAAGCCACAATTTAGAATAGAGACCAAAAATATGAGGCAAAAATCTGGACGTTCTATGAAAATCTGCACAGTTGAGAGGTATGGTGAGTGCATCTGTATTGCTTAATGAAAACTGAGTAATAAGTACAGTTCACCGAGAAGAAAATGAGAATTAACGTTCTATTACACACAGATTCAAGTAATATGTAATATTAATTAAATATAAACACAAACAGTTAGTTCAGCAGCACCGAGTCCAATACAGATGTAATAGCACAGGGAATAGTCAATTTACAGCAAGGATGTTTTTAGGTCTAATAATAACTGTGGCAGACTCATATGGGTACTCTTTCAAGTATTGTCTCTAAAAAAGTTGCACTCTGCTTGTAAAGTAATATGAACAGGAAAGCTAGTCTGAAATGCAGTGTAATCACAAATGGTTTGAGTAGCTGCCAACACAACATTCCGAAGTGATAGCTCACAAATAGAAATGGCTTTGTTCAAATTTCTGTCTGTAACTTAGGGCTGTTGGACTAATTGGGTTGCATTTTCTTATAAATGTAAGGATAAGGAGCTCTGTAGTCTAGTAAGTGAATGTCTGCGTTGGCAGCAGTAGTTTTTATCCAGAGTTTTCTGTGCAATGTCAGTGCTTAGTAGGAAGTGACTCTTGTAACTCTATCCGCTAGATCAGAAGAAAATGATAAATTTTATTTCATTTGTTGTCTGATAATAACAGCAATAAGAAGTGCATATCCAAGTTTAGCATTCGCCACACACAAGACTCGTATGTGAGAAAAATGGTTGCTTTCCAGGTAGTTATTAGGTGACTGGTTAATTTTCTATAGATCCATTGGGCAGGCAACATGAAAAGAGAAATGAAGTCAAACCATACTTCAGTTTATTTAAAGTTAGTTGTTGGGGAGAGATGACATACAGAAGGATCAGAAACTGTCAGTTAGGAAACTAAGAAGGCACTGAGGAATTCCAAACAACATACTTTGGACTTTGGATTTGTCTTATAACACACCTTTTCCAGAGATGTACAGCATCATTTTGAATGCCTTTTCTGAGAAATAGCCACAGATTTTCCTGACATAAGAAGAACAAGATTAGCAACAAAGAAACTTTGTACAGTTTAAAGGGAAGGTCATAATGTAAACACAAAGAGCAGGGTTCCGTTGAGTCAGAGCAAAGTATATGTTTCCACTATCTGAAAATTATGTGGTATGGATACTGATATGGGTGATCGTTTTTCACAGTTTCAAAATCATTTTAACCAACATTCACAAAACCTTAGTTTATCCAACATCGTAAACAGACTTTATTGTTATTTTTATTTTATTTTATTTTTTTTGCTTCTCCACTGGACCTGCTGATGGCTCCTCTATATTTATTAAATTGGCCCACTCATTGCACTGGGGCTAGACCCAGGCATTCTCATTCTAGGTGAGAGTCCTATGGCCATACCTTTCAACTGTCCAGATTTTTGCAGAATATCCAGATTTTTGCTTCATATTTTTGGTCTATATCTCATAAAATTGTGGTTTTCTTGCAAAACATTGGAAAATCATTGATAATTGAAGTCAGAAGATAATGACAGGCATTTCAGTTTCAGACTTTATATCCTTTAGAAAACCCATACTAATGCAAAACCTGTTGTTCTATCAACTTTCTAACTTTGTAAGAGCAATGTTTAAACTGTGTCCCTAATTTTGGTCCTTTGTCCCCCTATTATTTATGACTTTGTCCAGATTTCTTGATCTAGGAAGATGTGAGGTATGCCTATGGCCAGTTTGTTTAATAAGCCCATTTGTTTCCCCTATAGCAAGAAAAGGGTGTTAGGGAACTGACCAGCTTCCAGGTCTGATTGAGAGTCCTACCCCCTTCCTTATCTCCACCTACCCTGTGGTGTCTCTTTCAAGCTCTGATTAGCTGTGAAATACGTTTCATGTTTATGAAGAAAAGCATATAGCAGCATTCCTTTGCTTGTACTAGAGTATATAAATCTTATTTGTGTGCATATCTTTTTGTTTTTGATGTCTTGCTGGAAATCAAACCAGCCCTTGTTACCCAACTCCATTGTTTATTACCCCAACAAATGACACCCCTAGTACCCACATTCATTTGTTTTGGTGTGGGGGGGGAGTCAGGTGGCAGATGTGGTGCCATCATTCTTTCTTTAGGGAGCACAGGACTTAACCATTCCCACTGAGCATGCCCTGTAAAATGCTCAGGGTTCAATATGCAATGGGCCATTTCAAAAAGGTGCATAACTAGGAGCAAAAGGGGCACCCATCGATGTGCCCTGTATTTGTTTATATAAATTCCCATTAAATTGAAATATGTTATTCTGTAAACACATCAAAATCATAATATAACAGTATAAAGGCTAACAACATCCAGTACCAAGAAATACATATCATTTTCCCATTTTATGTTACTGATTTTATCCAAAAATTCAAACACATCCTTTACATAAGATTGTAATTTAACAACTGTTGGTAACAAAAACTCATGTAAAAAACATGCTAAATTATGTAAAAAACTTCCACTAACCGAAACAATAGGTCGTCCAGGGGGCTCCATTAAATCTTTATGTATTTTAGGAAGACAATAAAAGCATGACAATCTTGGATTTTTTATAAAAAATTTCTGCTGTACATCTTTCTGAGAAAAATAATGTAGTCTATACCCTTTATGTATCAAATCATTATAATCCTTTTGTGCTTGTTCATATTCTACCATATCTATTTTTTTATATACTTGCTCATCATTTAAATGTTTGTAACACATTGTCAAATATTGCATATAATTTAATACAACTAATTTACCACCCTTATCTGATGGCTTAAATATTAATTCCATCTTCCGACTTAATTTATTTAAACATTCCCATTCTTTTTTATCCATATTATATCTCACATCATTTTTGTGTTTCAAATAAATGTAAAATTCTTTCTCTAAATTATAAGTGAGTGAGACATTACATTTTTTTATGCTATCATTTCTTTGAGGAGGCATAAAATCACTTTTCACATTAATTGCCTCAGTATTTAATTTACAATAAGCATTTATACCTTCATGAGAATGACATGAATAAAAACTATCATCTGAACTAATGGAATTATCACTCACATCCTCTAACGTAACATCTTCAGATACACTCCAACTATAGTAATCTAATAAATTCAATTTGCGACTGAAACAAAAAACATCTCCCCTTAATTCATATAATCTGGGTAGAACAGTCGGAACAAACTTTAGTCCTCTATCAAGGGCACCAATATCACAATCCGATAGTTCATACCCAGATAAATTTATAACATACTTATAGTCAGTAGATACAACGTTACAAAATTCATTCCCATTTACCCCGTTTAGAAGTCCGTTGGTATGTGTTTTGTTGTTTATAATGTCCCTGACCGTTCCAGCTTCTTTTACGCCCCTGTTGTCCCCCACAAAAAAGTATTCAGATAGTTACTATTCTCCGCTTGGGGTAAACCAGGAAAATCTTTGACATCCGTTTCATATTCAGTAAAAGACGCACCGCTTTCCCCCGATGTAAAAGTGCGGCTGTCCTTGTTGTCATTCTGCTTCTTTCATTCGAAATGCACGTGCTGTCTCTTAGCTTTAGGATTGGTTGCTACCAAAAATGCATGCTTATTTTCGTAATCACGTAGATCACGAAGTAATTTAGTTTTCTTCCTATCAATCAAGTCTTTTTCATACGTTAACAATTGGTCATTAATCTTGATAAGAAAATGTTGTAATTCATCATGAGACAGTTTATTCAAAATATCCTTACAAGCATTTTTAATATCTTCACTTAGCTTTTGTTTTTTAAGTAAATCTCTTTCAACCAGAATGTGAACCCATTCTAGGCTGCAACGATGAGCAGCCGCAGTCCACCTCTCATGAAAAGACTTTTCTTCTGCCGCAGTCAAATCAAATGGGGTGGAAGGGTTCTTAACAGTGCGAAGTCCCCGAGGGATAATTTCAAGTGCCACATACCTTTGTAAACTCTGTAAATTCAGGAACACTGAAGTCTCTTTAAATAATAACTTCTCAACTTTCAAATACATATCACGAACTTCTGGACTGATAACAATATCCGTTTTTTTACCAATTTTAGAAAACGGATTATGTTGCCATATTTTCCTCTCCTGTTCCCACTTAGTAAGAACAGAAGTGCTGGCTTCAGCAGAGCTACCATTGTCATTTCTACCTTGTAACAATAATGTAGTAGATGAGCCATTCGCTCCATTCGCTCCATTAACAGTCACCAAAATATTATCCATAGATTTTTGTGTAATTGAAGTCAGAAGATAATGACAGGCATTTCAGTTTCAGACTTTATATCCTTTAGAAAACCCATACTAATGCAAAACCTGTTGTTCTATCAACTTTCTAACTTTGTAAGAGCAATGTTTAAACTGTGTCCCTAATTTTTGTCCTTTGTCCCCTTATTATTTATGACTTTGTCCAGATTTCTTGATCTAGGAAGATGTGAGGTATGCCTATGGCCAGTTTGTTTAATAAGCCCATTTGTTTCCCCTATAGCAAGAAAAGGGTGTTAGGGAACTGACCAGCTTCCAG
This sequence comes from Protopterus annectens, assembly GCF_019279795.1. Classification (NCBI taxonomy): domain Eukaryota; kingdom Metazoa; phylum Chordata; order Ceratodontiformes; family Protopteridae; genus Protopterus; species Protopterus annectens. The sequence goes on from NC_056744.1 coordinate 973,400,207, forward strand.
GTCTGATTGAGAGTCCTACCCCCTTCCTTATCTCCACCTACCCTGTGGTGTCTCTTTCAAGCACAGATTAGCTGTGAAATATGTTTCATGTTTATGAAGAAAAGCATATATCAGCATTCCTTTGCTTGTACTAGAGTATATAAATCTTATTTGTGTGCATATCTTTTTGTTTTTGATGTCTTGCTGGAAATCAAACCAGCCCTTGTTACCCAACTCCATTGTTTATTACCCCAACAGATGACAACCCTAGTACCCACATTCATTTGTTTTGGTGGTGGGGGGGGGGGTCAGGTGGCAGATGTGGTGCCATCATTCTTTCTTTAGGGAGCACAGGACTTAACCATTCCCACTGAGCATGCCCTGTAAAATGCTCAGGGTTCAATATGCAATGGGCCATTTCAAAAAGGTGTGTCACTCATTAACATATGTGAAGTAACTCTTCATGAAGTCCTGCTCCCCAAAAGTGAATGCTCCCATATGCTGTCCAGTCTGCTCCAAGGATTCTAAAACTGGAAAAGTGAGAAAAGTACTCAGTCATGTGCATTTGTCCTCCCAGTGTGAGAGAGAAGAGCAGGCTTTTATCTCATCACTCTTGGCCTTCATTTCACCACTCCCTTCAGCTTCTGGGTCACCATTAAAATCACGGCCATCTGGGTAATAAAGCTTTATTCCTGTATGCCAATGGAGCAAGCACTCCTAAACTAAATGTAGTTGGCCAATGTGAGTAAAACAGTGTTTGTATGAGAACTGTTCTGAAAGCCATGGTGGGAATTTAAAAGAAATCATATTTATTAACAGTTCGTAGAATCAATTCTTCAAATATTTTGGTCGGTGTAATTAGCTTTGGGATGAATGTTGGAGCCACAAGAATTTTGGTGGTTGATATTTGGACAGGGGAAGAATTAATACATAATCTCTTAGATCTGAGGTTTTTACCTCTATGGAGATGGAGTTTGTATCTTGAAGTCAGGGGGCTAATTGTTCGAGGTTTGACTGTCTTAAGAAAAGAAGGATACAGGACATTGTGAGGGGCAACAACTTTACCTGGAAGGGTTAGTATAAGCTTATGAATCTGGATACAACGAAAAAAGGCCAATGTTCACAAAAGTGAAACAAATTAAAAAAAGGCAAAATTCAGATGCCAAATTCTTCTCTCAACAAATTTAATGAGCAAAATCAGATACAAAATTCTTCTCTCTAATGCCTTGGCCACACTTGCCTTTAACAGAGTATAACAAACTCCCACAATCTACCTCCCATATATACTAATACACACCCATCTATACAATTAACTAATTAAATAAAACATTTCATAATAAAAGTCCATGATGAAAATATACAATACTTATATAAAACTTTTCCACACACATTCTAAATTGAGCCCAATAGGACTCATTGTATTAAATTTCATAATCATGAATGCTTCCTTTTTTCTTAAAATATATTTAATTTGATAATCACTCATGAATACATTATTTCTTACATTTTCTAATACCGTAACTAGTAGCCTCTCAGGGCTACCATTATGATACTTATTAAAATGTGTTGCAATGGGGCTAGTTTGTCTATTATTTTTAATATCCCTTAAATGTTCCTTTATTCTACATGAAAATTGTCTCTTAGTCTCCCCAATATAAAACTTATCGCAAGGGCATTTAAGACCATAAATAACCCTTTCAGTTCCACAATTAAAAAAAACATTAGTTTGAAAATTAATACCATTAATCTTAACAAATTCTCTGACAATATATTTACAAATACTACATTTCCCACAAGACAATGTACCCTGTGTATCTACAGACTTCACCAACCTAACATTTGGCATATAAAATTTACTATGAACTATAAAATATTTTATATTTCTACCCCTTCTAAAGGAAAAACACAATTTTTTGTTCCGTAAAAAATCTATTTCCCTTCTAACCATTCTCCAACTATGTTTAACCTCTTCAAGAACCTTATCAGACAATATTGAATAAGTAGTGGTAAAATAAATTCCCTTATTATTATTATTCTCCTTTTTATATCCACTACCCCCAAAGTTATATCTAGTGGTCCTATTATCCAATACTTTATCCAAACTATTCTTTAAATCTATTGCACAATACCCTCTTTCATGAAATTTGTTAAAACTCTCAGATAATTCCCTTTTTCTAACATTTACATCATTACATAACCTTTTAACACATACAAATTCAGTATACGGTATAGATTTCATTGTATGCGGGGGATGATGGCTATTACCATGCAAAATAGCCTTAGTTCCTGTAAATTTCCTATGTATATTAGTAACAATATAGGAACCAACCTTTCCTTTTAAGACTACATCTAAATAATGTACCTCAGTTCCTAGTTGTAAACCATCAAATTTTACCCCTACATTATTATTCTGTATTTCATTAATAAATTCATAAATATCATCTTGTCCCCCTTTACAAATAAATATTAAATCATGAATGTAATGAAAATATCTAAAAACATATTTCAAAAAGAACTGATTAGTATATATATATATATATATACAAACTCTCAAAATAACCCATAAATATATTTGCATGACTGGGAGCAAAAGAGGCACCCATCGATGTGCCCTGTGTTTGTTTATATAAATTCCCATTAAATTGAAATATGTTATTCTGTAAACACATCAAAATCAAATCTGTAACATATTCGGTAACTGGATTAACACCTAAATAATGTTTAATTGCCTGTATACCATCAAAATGATTTATAACAGTATAAAGGCTAGCAACATCCAGTACCAAGAAATACATATAATTTTCCCATTTTATGTTACTGATTTTATCCAAAAATTCAAACACATCCCTTACATAAGATTGTAATTTAACAACTGTTGGTAACAAAAACTCATGTAAAAAACATGCTAAATTATGTAAAAAACTTCCACTAACCGAAACAATAGGTCGTCCAGGGGGATCCATTAAATCTTTATGTATTTTAGGAAGACAATAAAAGCATGACAATCTTGGATTTTTTATAAAAAATTTCTGCTGTACATCTTTCTGAGAAAAATAATGTAGTCTATACCCTTTATGTATCAAATCATTATAATCCTTTTGTGCTTGTTCATATTCTACCATATCTATTTTTTTATATACTTGCTCATCATTTAAATGTTTGTAACACATTGTCAAATATTGACAGCAAGAGGTTCTCTGGTTCGATCCTCGGCTGGGGTGCGAGTCTGCATGTCCTCCCTGTGGTCGGGTTTCTCCTCCGGTGCTCCGGTTTCCTCCCACATCCCAAAGACATGCTGCAGGTGGATTGGACACTCTAAATTGGCCCTAGGTGTGCGTGTGAGTGTGCCTTCTGTGGAAGGTTGGGCGCCGGGCTGGCAACTCGACGACGTAACAAAACTCCAATCAATCAATGCGGACAAGGGTGATCCGGCTGTGGCGACCCTAAAAAAAAAGCCGAAAGAAGAAGAAGAAGAAGAAGAAGAAGAACACATTGTCAAATATTGCATATAATTTAATACAACTAATTTACCACCCTTATCTGATGGCTTAAATATTAATTCCATCTTCCGACTTAATTTATTTAAACATTCCCATTCTTTTTTATCCATATTATATCTCACATCATTTTTGTGTTTCAAATAAATGTAAAATTCTTTCTCTACATTATAAGTGAGTGAGACATTAAATTTTTTTATGCTATCATTTCTTTGAGGAGGCATAAAATCACTTTTCACATTAATTGCCTCAGTATTTAATTTACAATAAGCATTTATACCTTCATGAGAATGACATGAATAAAAACTATCATCTGAACTAATGGAATTATCACTCACATCCTCTAACGTAACGTCTTCAGATACACTCCAACTATAGTAATCCAATAAATTCAATTTGCGACTGAAACAAAAAACATCTCCCCTTAATTCATATAATCTGGGTAGAACAGTCGGAACAAACTTTAGTCCTCTATCAAGGACACCAATATCACAATCCGATAGTTCATACCCAGATAAATTTATAACATACTTACAGTCAGTAGATACAACGTTACAAAATTCAGCCCCATTTACCCTGTTTAGAAGTCCGTTGGTATGTGTTTTGTTGTTTATAATGTCCCTGACCGTTCCAGCTTCTTTTACACCCCTGTTGTTCCCCACAAAAAGTATTGAGATAGTTACTATTCTCCGCTTGGGGTAAACCAGGAAAGTCTTTGACATCCGTTTCATATTCAGTAAAAGACGCACCGCTTTCCCCCGATGTAAAAGTCAGGCTGTCCTTGTTGTCATTCTGCTTCTTTCATTCGAAATGCACGTGCTGTCTCTTAGCTTTAGGATTGGTTGCTACCAAAAATGCACGCTTATTTTCGTAATCACGTAGATCACGAAGTAATTTAGTTTTCTTCCTATCAATGAAGTCTTTTTCATACGTTAACAATTGTTCATTAATCTTGATAAGAAAATGTTGTAATTCATCATGAGACAGTTTATTCGAAATATCCTTACAAGCATTTTTAATATCTTCACTTAGCTTTTGTTTTTTAAGTAAATCTCTTTCAACCAGAATGTGAACCCATTCTAGGCTGCAACGATGAGCAGCCGCAATCCACCTCTCATGAAAAGACTTTTCTTCTGCCACAGTCAAATCAAACGGGGTGGAAGGGTTCTTAACAGTGCAAAGTCCCCGAGGGATAATTTCAAGTTCCTCATACCTTTGTAAACTCTGTAAATTCAGGAACACTGAAGTCTCTTTAAATAATAACTTCTCAACTTTCAAATACATATCACGAACTTCTGGACTGATAACAATATCCGTTTTTTTACCAATTTTAGAAAACGGATTATGTTGCCATATTTTCCTCTCCTGTTCCCACTTAGTAAGAACAGAAGTGCTGGCTTCAGCAGAGCTACCATTGTCATTTCTACCTTGTAACAATGATGTAGTAGATGAGCCATTCTCTCCATTAACAGTCACCAAAAAATTATCCATAGATTTTTGTGTAATTGAAGTCAGAAGATAATGACAGGCATTTCAGTTTCAGACTTTATATCCTTTAGAAAACCCATACTAATGCAAAACCTGTTGTTCTATCAACTTTCTAACTTTGTAAGAGCAATATTTAAACTGTGTCCCTAATTTTGGTCCTTTGTCCCCCTATTATTTATGACTTTGTCCAGATTTCTTGATCTAGGAAGATGTGAGGTATGCCTATGTTCAGTTTGTTTAATAAGCCCATTTGTTTCCCCCTATAGCAAGAAAAGGGTCTTAGGGAACTGACCAGCTTCCAGGTCTGATTGAGAGTCCTACCCCCTTCCTTATCTCCACCTACCCTGTGGTGTCTCTTTCAAGCTCTGATTAGCTGTGAAATACGTTTCACGTTTATGAAGAAAAGCATATAGCAGCATTCCTTTGCTTGTACTAGAGTATATAAATCTTATTTGTGTGCATATCTTTTTGTTTTTGATGTGTTGCTGGAAATCAAACCAGCCCTTGTTACCCAACTCCATTGTTTATTACCCCAACAGATGACACCCCTAGAACCCACATTCATTTGTTTTGGTGGTGGGGGGTCAGGTGGCAGATGTGGTGCCATCATTCTTTCTTTAGGGAGCACAGGACTTAACCATTCCCACTGAGCATGCCCTGTAAAATGCTCAGGGTTCAATATGCAATGGTCCATTTCAAAAAGGTGTGTCACTCATTAACATACGTGAAGTAAATCTTCATGAAGTCCTGCTCCCCAAAAGTGAATGCTCCCATATGCTGTCCAGTCTGCTCCAAGGATTCTAAAACTGGAAAGGTGAGAAAAGTACCCAGTCATGTGCATTTGTCCTCCCAGTGTGAGAGAGAAGAGCAGGCTTTTATCTCATCACTCTTGGCCTTCATTTCACCACTCCCTTCAGCTCCTGGGTCACCATTAAAATTACGGTCATCTGGGTAATAAAGCTTTATTCCTGTATGCCAATGGAGCAAGCACTCCTAAACTAAATGTAGTTGGCCAATGTGAGTAAAACAGTGTTTGTATGAGAACTGTTCTGAAAGCCATGGTGGGAATTTAAAAGAAATCATATTTATTAAAAGTTCGTAGAATCAATTCTTCAAATATTTTGGTCAGTGTAATTAGCTTTGGGATGAATGTTGGAGCCACAAGAATTTTGGTGGTTGCTATTTGGACAGGGGAAGAATTAATACATAATCTCTTAGATCTGAGGTTATTACCTCTATGGAGATGGAGTTTGTATCTTGAAGTCAGGGGGCTAATTGTTCGAGGTTTGACTGTCTTAAGAAAAGAAGGATACAGGACATTGTGAGGGGCAGCAACTTTACCTGGAAGGGTTAGTATAAGTTTATGAATCTGGATACAACGAAAAAAGGCCAATGTTCACAAAAGTGAAACGAATTAAAAAAAGGCAAAATTCAGATGCCAGATTCTTCTCTCAACAAATTTAATGAGCAAAATCAGATACAAAATTCTTCTCTCTAGCGCCTCGGCCACACTTGCCTTTAACAGAGTATAACAAACTCCAACAATCTACCTCCCATATATACTAATACACTCCCATCTATACAATTAACTAATTAAATAAAACATTTCATAATAAAAGTCCATGATGTCAAATTAGGCGCAAGTTTTGTGAGGGCTAAACTAACATGAAATGTATGATTTGATGTCAGTCTTCTTATAGCCAGTTGAGGCATGTGTCCCCTAAAAGGGTAGAGTTTAGTGAGGTCAGACTATGCTTAAGCAGAGGAAATGGGTAGCAAAGAGTGACATCTATTAATAATAGCCAGGGGATGTATAGAGGTGCCATAACGTATGTGAGTACACACCGTGATTTAGATAATTAGACATTTGGTTTTGTTGTCAGTCCTAGAATTAAATTTAGTAAGGGCTATATATTACAGGTATGTATTTACCAGTAAGTTAGCACTGCTTCTTGACTTCCAACCAGATGTAACACAGCTGTACATGTTATGAAATGTAAATAGGATACAGTGAATATGATTAGAAAGGGCTTAAGCCTGGTTTTGCAGAAAGCAAATATGTCTGAGAACCCCAAAGTCAACCAGACTTCATCATTATTAATGAGGCTCCATGGGCTCAGGTGAGTGATTGTTTTTAATCTTCCTTTGAAACACAGCATGTGATGCAAACACTGCTAAACAGCACCTCTGCACGTTAGGGATTATTTTCTTCTGGTATTTCAATGAGAAAAACACATTTAAAAAATCTGTTTTTGATACACTGATATCACTGACTAAAACCAATAAACTTTAACCTTAGTGGTTCCAGTGTAGGTTTGGAAACTGAGAGAACTAGGGCTGTAAGAATGAAATGAGAGTCCATGACTTCTCAGTGTTTCTACAAAGTGACCTTTGCCTGGCTTCTTTGTTTGTATTCTTAAGTCTTCAGCACTAGCTGCTTGGGGATATAGGAACTAAGCAGACAGGATGTCAGGATATGCTAGAGGGATGATAAAAATGTTGCTAGGACCAGCAGTTGGATGGGGTGTGAAACCTCCAATAAAGCGATAGGGTTATGGCTGTGAAAAAAAGTGAAGTGGCTGGGTACGACCAATATGTCTATGTCTGACCTTTATGGTAAAGTTGCTTTCAGGGTTCATGAAAATGATTTTTCAATGTTTTTAATCTTATCTTTGCAACACGGCATGTGGTGCAAAAACTGCTAAACAACACCTCTGTCTATTAGGGAGCATTTTCTTCTGCTATTTCAATGGAAAAACACTTTAAAAAGTCTGTTTTCCATACACTGACATCACTGACTAAAACCAGTAAACTTTAACCTTAGTGGTAACAGTGTATTTAAAATGTGCGAAGGTGCCCCATTAAAGTCTATAAGTGTAACATGTTACCCTAAGGTAACATCATAGTAAGATGTAATAAAAAAATTATCTGAAGTCTGTAAATAATACCACATTATCGCTTTACTGGAGAATTTTTACTTGGAAGTTTTTAAATAGAAGATTTTTAACACCACATAAAATAGCCTTGATTTATAATAAAGAGAAAATAAAATGTCAGAGGTGTGATGAGGAACTAGATGTAAACTGGCTTCATATGATTATAGAATGTAAAATTATTATCGTTTTGGATAGAGTTCAAACATTTTTCTGAAGCGTTGCAGTCAGGCAATTCCAACATTACAGATTCTTTAAACTTATTTAATGTGCCAAGTCCAGATTCCATACCAAAACACAAGTGCCTCTCCTATGGTCCATTCTTGCAATTGCCAGGAAGGTTATCACAATAAATTGGAAAACTAAAAATATCTTCTCTTTTACTGATTTTATCTGGCTTGCAAAAAAATGTATGTAACGAAGAATTACAAACGGTTTGTAATAGAATATCAAACATTATGCATACATATTTATCTTGGCAAAAGCTTAAAGATCTTTTAGAAAAGTTTTAATGGTTTTATATAAGGTTAAAGTTTGTTATGGATTCTGTATATAGTTATATGTGTTCTTTTTTAGTTGATTGTTATGATTTGTTGATTTCATTGTGTGATTTTTTTACTGATTTAAAATGAAATAAAACATTTATTAAAAAAGTACTAAACTTACTTGGCCATGGTTTATTAAAAGGTTTAAGATCTTTTTATCAAAAAATAGCCAAATAAATAAGTACAGGCAAGTGGAAAAATGCATCACAGCACTTGACTCTTCAAATGCCTTGATGTATGTAGTTGTTGTTGTGTCTTTCGGCTTTTCCCGGTTAGGGGTCGCCACAGCGGAACTCTGGTCCGCTAATGATTGGCAGTTGATTTTTACGTACTGAGTTGCCATCCCTGATGCACAACCTTCAACGAAGGAACACCCATTCATGCATGTCTCCATGCAGAAGATACTCTAGTTGAGAGATGAACCGGACAGCATCTTACTGTGAGGCGACAACGCTACCGCAGCACCACAGTAAGATAGTAATATCGGAAAATCACTTTAAAAGGAGTAGAGCAGAGTAAGCTTATGAAATCTGATCTTGTTTGGAACACAAGACACTGTTCAGCTAGTCTAAGGGTTTATTTCCTGCACAAAAAACAATCACTGGTCAAGTCATACTGTTATCGACCCCTCAGACATCTGATCTACCTTCCCTATTATTATGAATACAAGATGCAGTACAGGCACTCTAGGGTTTCAGTACTGTGCACTTCTCTATTTGAATGAGACTTACCACCACCAGAAGTGCATGTTAGAAGAATAACCACAACGAAAAGTTGATCCAAATGGTACCGTTTACATATGATTGCCAGGAGAGCCTCTTCTAGCAGAGCAGTCGACAACCAGCAGTGTTGTTAGGGGAATCAACGGTGTTACAAGTTCCTCTATAAGGTGCTCCAGTGATTTGTAAACACCTCTTGGAAAAACACTTGATTTGTAAATTCATGTGGTCTTTGTCGCTCTAGTAACCTCACTTATGAAAAGTTAGTAAACACAAATGAATGTGACCCCTCTTTTGACATGAAAGAGCAGGCAGTAACTGAGCAGGCAAGTAAATTATTGTATTACAGCAACAATGAATTTATGATATTCAAGCACAAAGAAGTTGCATGATTGTCAAGAAACATAATGTAGGGTAAGAAACTGAGCAACACTGAAGTGTACCACATGAAAACAGAAGACTGGGGGCGGACAGACTAGAGCAAAAATAGCAGTAACCAAGAGAGAGAGAGATGTTAGTAGTATGTTTTTGTGTCAGTAAGTTGTTTTGCAATGATGGAATTCAGGGTTTGTTAGTAAGCTGTGATTGAAGCTACTCTGCAGGATTGATGGTTACTTCCTTCATTCAGGTCAGAAAGACAGAGAAACAGGAACAAAGGAATAAAAAGAAAAGAAGGTAGCTGGCGCTGGTTCTTCTTCTCCTTCTCTCTCTTTTTTTTTTGCAATATTACTCTTATGCATAAGGTGTTATGACCCTTCTCTGAGGTTCAAAATGATAATATGAAATGAATGCTGTAGCATGCACTGACAACTGCTTCCAGGTTAATGAGGCTGCTGTACGAGGCAGGAAAATGTATTTCAGCTAACGATTGTCACTTGAGACCTTCACTTAATTAGATTGAGAGTCTCTCTTTGTCTCTGTCTTTCTTTTGATAAGTAATTTTACTTGGAATAATACAACAAATGTATTAATCCCCAGACACAGAGCATGCTGATAAACCACAAGGGCCCCACCCAAGCTGCAGAAAGAAATGTTTGTAAAGACAATATGTGGTGATAGCATCAATAACTGTTTGTTTTTATATAGGTGTCTGAGTTCTCAAACAGTCAGTGGGGTCATGACCCAGAAGATGGAAGAAACCCCTCTACCATCTGCTGTAAAGTTAAGAGGACAGAAGCCCAAGACTGCCAAAAAGAAAAAAGCCCCTCCTCAAAGAGATGATGTGTCACATTTGGTACGTAGTCCAGAAAACAAAAATGCTACCATAATGTGTGGAAGCCCTACAACCTCTCCACAACACTCAAGCCAGACCATTTCAAGTTGGCAAGCAAAGGTAAAGGCACTCAAAGAAAATACACTAGCTACACAGTTATGCCCCGGAGAAAGGATATCTGCAAGTACGAACAGGCAGCCAATGAACACTTTTTCCATAAAACAGTCATCAGAAGATGTGGAGGTGAAGCCAGAAGATCAGCTCTCTACTTACCCGACAGATAAATATTTGAATGGTGTGGAGGAGGAGACAGAACGGAAGCATATTTTGTATCCTGAATCTCAATGCCCACTGCGAAGCCCTTGTGAACCCACAGACTCTAAAAATGCAACCACACAGAATAGACAGTGTAGTGCAGAAAAACTTTTTAAAAATAAAGGAGGTACTTTGGGAGCATTCGGGTCCCCCAAGTCTGGCCAAAGAATAACAGGAAGCCTGCAGTCTTTAGATAATATTTTGAGGGACCCTCCACACAATGAATGCTACAGAACTCCTGTTTCTGGAAGGCAGAAGACTACAGAAAGGTTTGCAAAACAAGACCTGAAAATGGGACTCTCGAGGGCTGAAAGCTTGGAGAGCCTGGGTTACAGTGACAGTGCTTCCACTGGTAACCAGTCAAGAATGCTGTGGGGAGCTGATAGCTGGAACAGTATTGGAACTAGTAATGCTTCAAGTCTGTTGTCATTAGCAGAAAGGATTGAAATGAATAAAACCCTCCTCAAACAGATGCTAAGTGTTACGGGTCCAAAACACACTGAAGATGAACGACTGTCTCATGAAAGCAGTAGCAGTAGCAAAAAGGACATTCTTTCAGTGCCAGACCACACTGGGAAGGGTAAGTTATCCATATGTATAGTAAATAACTATTTTACATTCTGTTATTTATTATTAGTGTGTGAAGAAAGAGAGACGTTTCATAGAAGTGTTTGTTTTAAAATACACATTTTGATTGCTTGCTTCAGATGCTTCCTCATTGTCTTGCCAGAATGTTTATTCCGTGTCCCAACTCATTTTTTTGAGTTATTACTGGTAGGCCAGAATGTGGAGGGAAAAATCTGGCTACAAATTGTTTTCATGCATACTATTTGATTGCATGCAAGAGTACATCGAACACAGAGATCCAGAAATGAAGCTCCGTAATTTATATCATTAGGCACTAACCTTGAAGCAACACATTTTACTTAGTTTTCCAACAATGCTTTTAAGACTGGCAGCTTTTCAGCACTGTGTTTAGTTCCTTGTGCTGTCAGTCTTAGAATATTGTATAATTGTTTGCCAAAGCTGTGCCTTCTACTGTAATAATAGACTTATCACCTCTAGCTATTTTCTCTATTTTGTTTTCTTAGATGTGATCTGTTATTTTAAATAGTGTAAAACAGCATGGTAAGCTTGATGAGCAATAGCTTTCAAGAAAGAGCAGTAAGATCCATGAAGAAAGTCACTTTGGGTCTTTGTTCATACCAGTATTACACTTTTACTAAATGTCCACCACTCTGCAGGTAGCATATGAAAAAATGGATTCAGCAGTGCATATGAAAAGAAAAATACATTTAGAGGTCACACTGCTTAGGCCTCTGCCAATGAAAATTAGCTTCTTTTTATTAAAATATGCATGTAGTCCGTTTATGAATACTGAAGTTTTGTATATAAAGTCATAGTACCTTGGGGGAGCACCTGAATTTGATGTTTATACTGATGGTGTTTGGTAAACACATTGACTGATGCTGATCATTTCATTGTCCACTGCAGTAGTGATAACTTTTTGGGAATTTTGCTGCAGAAGGACCCGACTTTGACCTAACTTCCAGAACTTTGCACCCTTTACCCTCCTGGCCAAGTATACACCCTCTCACAGCACAACAGTGGTATAAGATGGACTTCTGTCTGTGTCATCTTCATTTTTTCACTGCTGTAGTACTTTGGGGCATCAAGTGTATGTGTCAGAAGTTAAAGTTTCTAGGTGTGTTTTGTATAGGAAGCAGATCCTACACAAATACTTCCACATATAGTTGTTATTCTGTTTGGGGCCTAAGTACAACAACCTGAACTGTCCTCACTATGCTGGCTTCCACAAGTAAGACCATTAAGCAGAGAGCCAAAACTGTCAAGATTATTTGATACTGAGAAGGTTGTGTTCTTTGACCAAGGTTGCCATGGCATTTGCCAAACCTACAGTGGATGCCGCACAAAAATGAAGGACATAGAAGCATTCTTCCAAGAAGAATATAAGGAGGAGGAAGATGCACAGTCAGATGCAGAAGACCTTTCTAAGCCTGAGGGTATCAGATTCAGGTGATGCTTTCATAGCCTTCAACCCTGACATCTGTGGATTTTTCCAGGGTCTTGTGTTACCTCTCAAGAAGCTGCCACATGCTCAGATGACGACACCTCCTCCTGGGCTGAAATCATCCGGTTGATAGGATAGCTCTCTGCAGGCATCTAATTCCTGTGATCCTATCATGATTTTCAAGTGAAGGGTGATGTCCTGTTGGTGCTGTTGAATGAGGGTATCCCAGGTTCTAATACTAGGGTCATCAGCATCCCTCCACATGTGGAGACCAGCAGGAGGTCACTCGAAAACCATGCCCCAGAGATCCAGGCAATGGACTTCCATCTTGCCTCAGTATGAGCAGGGTGGTCCTTCAGCCTTTCTTTATTTCCATGCTCTCTTTCAGGATGTAATGAAGTTAGCTCAGGATTTTGTTCACTTCCTTAAGAATTTGCAGCTATCTTCAGATCAGAGGTCAGTGTTGGGACCCTAGTTATAAGGGAGGTACGGAGACACTTCCCCTGAGGAATCAGATTATCTGACTCATAGGCAGGTGATATGCCATATGTGGAACATGTATGATCTTACCCTCCCAGATATAAGTCAGCCACTAATGACAACTTATCCTCTGCATTCCTCACCTTAGAGGATTTCTTATTTGGTGATACCCTCAACAAAATAAATGCTCAATTCAAATATAAGTCTAAGGAGTTCCTATATGCCCAGTATAAATGCAGGGACCTCCTGGTGTTAACTGAGCCAAAACCCTTAGCAATACCTCTGGTGATATAAGCCTTGGCACACGCATTCAGTAGTTTATCTTTAGAGCTAAACTTGAACTAGGCCACTTTTACAGGGTCGTGGATTTATTCACTTATTTATTTTTATTTTAGTTTGAATTTGTTGTTTGAGTTTGTTAACTGGAGTAGAACACTGATCCAACTGGACTTATTTTGGTCACAGCCCAGGGGTAAACACAATACATAGATGACATTATCTACAAACTAAAAGACAAAATACACAATACATACATGTAGTGTGTACAAAGTGTATATCACCCTGACATCTGAGCTCAGAGTTGTCTTGAGGGTATAAAGACAATAGATACAAGACATTATGTATAGAGTGACTGACAAAACAGAATACATACACGAATTATGTGCAGAGTGGAAATGAGAGTTAGCATGTTGAGAATCACAAGGAAAGGTAGAGTCAGAGCAACCTGTGTAGAGGGAAGTAGGGTAGGGAGAGGTGCAGTTATATGACCACAGAAAAAGAGGGCAGTTCCATTTTCCTAAAGTTTTATAATGTGCTTTTAGCTCTGGTAATGGGTTAAGAGGAATAATCTTTAAGGAAAGAAGGGTGAGATTCATACACTTTAGGACCAAGGACTGAGAAAGCATGGTTTGTTCACCGAAGTCTAGCTTGGGGGCTTTGGAGGAGAGGACTGAGTGGTTAAGATTTCTAAGGTTGTATGTTGGTGCATATCTGAATTTTCTGGAGAAAAGTAGGGGGAAGGTCTCATTCTTGATATGTTTAAACAGCTGAGAGGCAAGTAGAAAGTCAGCTGATTGTTTCTTAGGTAATCAATTAGCTTTTAAATTCCTACAAACACATCTACACCTTATCTACTGATACCAGCAAGAGGTCTTTTAGGAATCCAACCAAGAACACACTTCTCAATGACAGGGAATGTAAAATTCTGGACTGCTTTGGGAAAAACGTTTACACCGCTGTCACCGTGGCATTCAGGGTCTTTTATTGCCAGCCTCTCATATTGAAATAGCAGGGGACACTCCTATCTCAGTTAAAGGACAAGGCTAAGGAGATACCAGGCAAACCCTGAGGCATTCAGTGCTACAATTAAGTACTCTGTCAAATATGGCAAGAGCTTCATAGTCAGTGTACTACCACCTCACCAGACCATGATAAAACTCAAATTGTCAATGCAGCACTTAAAAAGGAATTGCTTTTTATCCCTCTGCAGAACAGGTGTTTAAATAGTTAGAGAAGGACAAGACTAGGCTGTTAGTGAAACAGTTATTTCAAAACTATACCCCGATCTGTAGCAGTAACCATCCTACAAAAACGTCCTCATCTTCCTGGAGTCAGGGCAAAGGAAAACAGCTTAAAGGGAGAAGAACCCATTATAAGAAAAATGGTGAGACTAAAAAGGGAAGCCTGGAGGTACTCAGGACAGAGATCATGGAGGGAACAACTCTCTCTCAAAAGAGTTCATCCCTATCCAACTCCCCAAACTCTACCTTAACCCTCCATTGCCTTTAACACACCTGCCCCTCTCCCAAACCCACCAAAAAAAAAAAATGAGAGGCTGGATGAACCTCTGTCTAAATGAATGGGAAAAAAAATCTTAGCCCAGTGGTACAGATTACATTTTATTAAAACAGTTCTCAGGAATCCCTGCAGTGTTCCAGTCCATTTTATCATGCCTGCCTTGGGAACTCCCAGTCTATAGCAAATTGCCTGTAAGATAGTTCCACAAAAGGGTCCTGCACCTAAGGCTTCCTGCGGAAATGCCTTCACCACCACAAAATCATAATTATGTCATAGAAAAGCTAAATTTTCTTCCCTTTGAACTGGCTGGTTATGCTTCCCTTAAGTACCTATCCTAGAATACTGTGTTTTGTAGGCCAACACTTCTGCCAGGAGAACTTCAGAACTCTGGGTCCCTTTTTTTAGAACTTTTTCTAGCCTTCCACAAGGACAGAATCACTCTTCATACTACCCCTTCTTTCATGCCTAAAGTAGTGACTGAAGTATCCTTCATTCCACCAACAGAAAAGGATCTTGCATTCTCTGCTTGTGCATAGGTGCCAGAGATGTTATTTGGACATAATTAAAAAATGAAAACAGATTAATTATTTGTGTCCTTTGCACAAGGCAGGGAGGGCAGACCTGTTTCTAAGCAAATAGTTAGTAAATTGGTGGCTCATTGTATCTCCTTCTGCTGTTCATTTCAGGGCAAGACACATTTTGCTACGGTCACTGCAATCACCATTGTCTTTTTTTAAAGAGGGGTCAGCACTCAGTTCATTTTGGAAGCAGCTACACAGAGATCAGCTTACACCTTTTTGAAACGTTACAACCTGGTTATTTCCTTCAGGACAATGGTAAGGTTTCCCACTTCTATCTTAGAATGCTTCTTGCAACCCTTTCCTTCTTAAGTCCAACTATGCCAAGGTTCATAAGTGTTGGTAGGTTTCCCAAGACATTATTGCTCTTGCAATTGTGGATAACATGATGATCATAAGTATAGAAGTTATAGCTGGAACTTACCATATTTGCAGATGTTCAGGTATATACACTGCAGTAACATTTCTTTCACTTCAACCCCTTGTCCTTTCTCTTTCTTTTCTTGCAGTCCTTTCAGGGTTATGGTGAGTGGCATCCTATTCTTAGTCCTTACCCCTTCCTGCTTTCTACTTCACAAAGCATATTTTCTCCCTAGGTTGGCCTATTGTCTAGAGCGATAGCTTTGTAGATCCCTAATGGTTGAGCATCCGCGACAACGGTCTACTAAATAGAAAGACCTGCTCCTACTCTTGCCTCAGACCTTACCAAGAGTGTGAACTAGGACAGCTAAAGATGACATGAGCCGATGTCCCTTTGTACCACTGATATACTGATTCCAGGTAAGAGGGAATCTGCCTGGTCAGGAGGGGAAATGGTGGAAAGCTGTGGAAGGCACGCAAGATATAGGGTTCCTGTGAAGCTAAAGTCCC
Source organism: Protopterus annectens (assembly GCF_019279795.1). Taxonomy (NCBI): domain Eukaryota; kingdom Metazoa; phylum Chordata; order Ceratodontiformes; family Protopteridae; genus Protopterus; species Protopterus annectens. The sequence continues at coordinate 973,416,653 of NC_056744.1, forward strand.
AAGAAGTTATCATTACAACAACAGCTTCATACCCCACCTTCATCCCATCAAATCTATAACTTTTAGGATATCATTCTCATACCCCAGAGGAATGTCATTTTTTGTTTGTAGTGTCATAAACTCTCCCATCCACCCCACTACCACATATATTCATAATGCATTCACTTTAACCTTCTGTTTTTCTCATATCTCTTGAAAGCTACAAATGTCTCATGGTTAACCAAACTGCTTGCATTTTTTCTTCCCATAACTTTTTTGCATGGACCACATGGATGCTGAGAAATTGGTGTGTTATAGTGATTTTGTATGTATGTTTCCTTTAGGGACTTTCAGCTTTTGGGTTCATTTTACGATTGCATTCAGTTGTTTGGAAGGGTATTACCTGGACTTGCACAGTATTTGGTGAAAAGAACACAATCCTAGTCAATATAAGGTAGATAACATAGCATGACAGAGGCCAGGACTTTGACCTGGGATGTTAAGATGAACGGGAAGTGGTTGAGACCATGGAAAGATGAGCAAGCTATACAGACAGAGGTGGTGCAGGTTTTGTATCAACATGCATTTTACGAACAATAAGAAGAATGAAACTGTAATGTTTGGTATTACTAGTTTGTCAGTGATCCTAATATGTTTGTGTCTTTCGGCTTTTCCCGGTTAGGGGTCGCCACAGCGGAACTCCGGTCCGCTAATGATTGGCAGTAGATCTTTACGTGCTGGCTTGCCGGGCCTAACGCACAACCTTCAATGAAGGAACGCCCATTCACGCATGTCGCCACACAGAAGACGCTCCAAACTGAGAATAGAACGGGCAACGTCTAACTGTGAGGCAACAACGCTACCGCAGCACCATCACCGCTGGTCAGTGATCCTTATATATTTACCAGAAAATCAGAATAGTCTGCAAAATCAGGGACAATTCAGAGCTATGGCTCCCTGAAGCAATACATTTAACCCAATGCAGCAGCATACATTTCTGTTTTTTCCCCCCACAACTTTTGATGATGGCAGCTGAACACCACAAATAGCTGTCTGTCTGGGGATTATGTAAAGCATAGCTCTCACCTGTACGTCATTACAAGGAATGTTTTTCATTTTGAATAGTTAAGATTCAATGAGCAACACTGTTCCACGCTGAACATGTCTATCACACTTGCAGCTTTGTGATTTTTTAACAAATAGCCATAGCAAATAATACCAAATTGTATTACCTTATTAAAATAACATTTTGTATTTATGAAGAAAGTATTATTAACCATGTTGTGAACTTCCTAGTTGAAGTTATTTTGAAGTGTTCCTGTGTTCCAGATTTTGCCCATTTGTTCCATGGTGTGTGACATGTAGTGTTCTGCATTTTGGAGATAAAACGTTGTGAGTTATGGGACATACTCCATGGAAGAATGTACTTGGCAGGCTGAGGCTAAAGTGATCATTTCTGTGGCTTTGTGGTGGTGAGGGGGGGGGGGGGTTGAGCCTAGTATCTGAAGGCTCAGGCTGAAGTCAATTACTGTGATTTGATGATGTTTCACTTTTTCTTGCACAAAACCTTGTACCTTTTTCATTTGTCAAAAACTGTGTTCACTGTTTCTATTGTTCTAAGTGCTATTTGTGTTTTATCAAAATTTATGAATTGTATATATCAAAATGTATGTATTGTACATATCACTGTGGAGCTTTTCTCCCCATGCTTTCACTGAAAATGGGCACTTTTTGGCCCAGTGGACCTTCCCGGTAAACAAATGCAATAAATGAATAATTAAATAATAATAAATAAAACCGTACATGTCTAAGGGTCATGGTAACAATAAACACTGCCCATAGAGTATTACATTTGAATCTTTTTTTAACTTTTATGGCAATGGGTGTGGTGATACAGTGCCCTGTAGTAGCAATTAGAAATTTATTTCTGTACTTTTTATTCTCTTCTCAAAGAGACGTCGGGGCATAAATAATATGGGTATAATTTGTTGGTTGCAGGTGATATATAAAAAAATTGGCAGTTACAGGATCACTTGGGAACAAAGTATCTGTCTATCAACAATGTGGACATTACAAAATCAGAGGTAGTGTACAGTTTCTGAAGGACTGTGTTCCAGTGGGTCACTTTGCATGTGTTTTTTCTTTAAGTATTTAGAGGTCTCTCAATTTTTTATTGTGAACTACCTCAGGGAACTGACATATGGTCTCTTTTATATACTGCTATTGAATCCAGCTTTTAAGAGGGCTTTATTGTTACAGTCTGGCACTATTCTTAGTTTAAGTGTGCGGCGTATGTGACCTCTGCAGAAAACGCCAGGTAAAAGTAATCTCCAGAATATATGTGTAATAACGTTAGCATTATGTCAGAAGTAACAATTCTATGTATTTCATCCAGAAAAAAATACCTTCTTCAGTGGTAGCATACAGTGAGTACAGTGTTGTGATTTCATGCAGCTAAATCTGTAGTATCAAATTCAGAGGTGTGCTGCACTGGAAGCTGTAAGGTATGAATTACAGTCTTAGGTATATTTTGTAGCTGAACACTTTTTTGTTATTAGCTGAATATTTTGTAATAATTTCTCAAAGTGTGACTTAAACATAGCCTTTCAAAGACATGACACTTTAGCATTCATTCATTCATGTGTCTTTACTGCCAGTCTGACATTTCACAGTATATTATTTTTCTACTGTGGATTCCAAGGTAAAGTTCTTCTCAGTACACTGAGTACAATAATAAGAAGTTATGTCTTACCATAACGTTCCATGTTAGTTGTCTTCTTCTTACCTTCTTTCTTGCTGGATGGGTTCGGAGCCGATCCTCGGCTCCGACTCGGCCTATACTATAGCTCGAGAGCTATTTTTACCGGCTCGAGGCAGCCTTATATCCCACAATACCATGCGCTAACTCCCCAGATCTCGTTAGGAAGGTAAGACATAGTATAAAAAGTAATATTATAATAATAATATTATAATCCTTTTTTTACGAGTACAGTTTACCTGCTAGTAACACTAAGGATATCATGAAAGTCGCAACATATTGTATCTCCAGAAATGGAAGGACTCAGAACCTCGAGTCTATCCAGGCTAGGGGGCAGGAGGGAGGGACGCAAGAAAGAAGGCGAGAAGAAGATAACTAACATGGAATGTTATGGTAAGACATAACTTCTTAATGTTAAGTTGTCATTCTCGCCTTCATTCTTGCTGGATGGGACAGCGTCCCTAGCATCTTAGTCCTGGGTGGCTCAATGGAACAGACTCCTGAGTACAGTGGAACCAAAATCAGCTCTATTTCTGGAGGCTAGATCAAGCTTGTAATGGGCAATAAAGGTATGTTTGGACGCCCATGTAGCTGCTGCACAAATGGCATCTAGTGGTAACCTTGCTTGAAAAGCCGTTGAAGTTTATAGTGCCCTGGTTGAATGAGCTTTAGGCCTAGAGGGTAGTTGCCTGTGTCTCAACTCATAGATCAAGGTAATAATAGATGTCAGCCATCTGGAAAGAGTAACTTTCGATACTGGAAGCCCTTTCTTGCCTGCAGCATAAGAGAGGAAGAGCTGGTCTGATTTTCTGAATTGTTTTGTCCTGTCTAGGTAATACCGTAATTGGCGATGAACATCTAATGAATGTAATTTTTGTTCAGCCCTGTTGGTATAGTCTGGGAAAAAGACGGGCAAATCAATGGAGTGGTTTAGATTTGCTTCTGATAACACTTTTGGTAGAAAGGAAGGGTTTGTTCTGAGAGTTACCCTATCTTTATGAAAAACCAAATAGGGAGGATGGACAGACAAGGCTTGAAGTTCCGATACCCTTCTGGCAGATGTTATAGCTACAAAAAACAGTGTTTTCCAAGAAAGAAGTTTGAGGGAGCAAGAAGCTGCCGGTTCGAAAGAGGGTAGAATTAGTGAAGTTAGAACTAAATTCAAATCCCATTGTGGGGGTGGATCTTTAACTGGAGGTCTGAGTAACAAAAATGCCCTTGAGAAAGGCTTTACAGAGTTTGTGGGACATAATATTTGCTTCTGAGAGTCCAACATGAAAATTAGCAATGGCCGCTAATTGTACCCTGATAGTGGCCGATGATGACCCCCGAATGAAAAAGCTCCGCCAGGAAGTCTAGAACCTCATGAATGGGTGCATGGAAAGGATCTAAGGATCTAGTTTGTGCCAGTGTGAAAAGCGCTTCCATTTACTCGCATAAGTCTTCCTAGTATTGGACTTATGGGAAGCCAGAATGATATCACGAACAGGAGGAGAAATAAGGGGAAGCCTGGCTATGGCTGGAAGTGGAGCAACCAAACTGTGAGGTTGATGGAATGAAGAGACTGATGCAGCTTGCCCGTGAGGTGGGTCAACAGATCCGGAAGGGGTTCCAGATGCCAAGGCTGTTCCAGTAGGTATTTGTGCAGGAATGGGAACCAAACTTGGCGAGGCCAAAACGGGGCAATGAGGATCATTTTCGATCTCAATGCGGTTGCTTTCTGAATTAGTTGCGGGATCAATGGAAAGGGGGGAAAGGCATAAAGAAGACCCCGTGGCCAAACGTGAACAAGAGCGTCTCTGAGGGGCTGGCCTGGTAGAGGGAAAAGTGTGAAGAAGTCGAGGCACTTGCTGTTTTGCGGAGTTGCGAAAAGGTCGCAGCAAGGCTGGCCCCACTTCCGAAAAATTCCGTCTACTACCGCTTGATTTAGAGACCACTCGTGAGGCATGAGGATAGTTCTGCACAATCTGTCTGCTATGACGGTGGACTTCCCAGGAATGTGAGTTGCTATCAGAAACCATTGAGATGAAATCGCCCATTGCCAAAGTCTGAGTGCTTCTCGACAGAGAGGGTAGGACTTTGTTCCGCCCTGCTTGTTTATGTACCACACCACAGACATATTGTCCGTTTGAATTGCTATAGTCCCCGTGGGAAGAGAGCTCTGAAGGGCCTGCAATGTCAAAAGCACCGCCCTCATCTCCAGGACATTTATGTGCAGGTGGCATTCTGACTGTTGCCAAGTTCCCTGGACCGTCCTGCCCTGATAATGCCCCCCCCACCCGATCAGGGAGGCATCCGTTGTGACAGTGGCAACTGGAGGGGGGAGAACAAAAGGTCTGCCCTGAAAAAGCTGAGGGGAAACCATCCACCAGGAGAGATGTTTCTTGCAAGATGGTGTTATCAAAATGTTGTGGGTCATTGGCAGCTGCTGAAAGGACCACTGAGAAAACAGCATCCACTGAAGGAGTCTCATGTGGAAGCGGGCTAATGGAAGTAGAAGAATCGCCGCAGCCATGAGGCCCAACACTTTCAATACTAGCTTGACTTGGACTCTGCTGGGCTGAAACAGGAGCTGAACATTCCGCCTTATGTCTGTCACTCTCTGAGGTGGTAATGTTGCAGACATTTCTGTGGTGTTTAATACGGCGCCTATAAAGTTTATACATTGACAAGGCGACAAGGAGGACTTTGCAAAATTTATAGAAATACCCAGGCTGTTGCAAAGATGGATAGTATAATCCCTGGCCATTATGAGATCCTGTTTGGTGGTAGCGGAAATGAGCCAGTCGTCTAAGTATGGAAACACCTGGAATCCTTTTTGTCTCAGGTGAGCCGTGACCACTGCCAAACATTTGGTGAACACCCGGGGGGCTGTGGTGAGACCAAAGGGCAGGGCCCTGAATTGAAAATGACTGACTCCCAGCCGGAAGCGGAGAAACCTCCTGGAGCGCCTGTATATTTTTATGTGGTAGTACGCATCCTGGAGGTCTAACGAGCACATCCAGTTGTCTCTGCCCAAAAAGGGTAGAATGGACTGCAGTGTTACCATCCAAAATTTTGTCTTTAACACATAGTTGTTTAACCTGCTGAGGTCCAAAATGGGTCTCCAATCTCCTGTCTTTTTTGGTACCAAAAAGAATCTGGAGTAGATTCCGGATCCTAGCTGATCTGCTGGGACTGCCTGGATGACTCTTTTGTTTAACAGCTTTTTTATTTCTAGCTGAGCCTGACCCCTCTGCATGGGTGGTACGTCTGGTAGGGGTTTTGGCGGTTGTACTGGAGGGAAAGTGAGAGGAATTTTGTAACCCTCGGATATGATCTTCTGTACCCATTTGTCTTGAGTGATGGATTGCCAGGCTTCCGGGTACAGAGATCATCTTCCCCCGACTGCCTCTGAAGGCGGACAGTCGGGCAGCTTCTCAGGGATGCTGAAAGGGTTGGTCAGGGAAAGATTCCCTGGAACCCTGGTTTTGTGGACCCCCTCTGCCCCTGGGGTGGCGTCTGTTATTATTCCCCCCTCTGCCTCTAGGGAGAAATTCACCACATGCAGCAGGCGCGACTCCCTGTGGTTTGCGGAACCACATCTTTCCACCCCTCTGTCCCTTAGGATAAGGTCTAGAAGGTGTGGAAAAACGGACTCCCACGGCAGAGAGAGTCTTACCATCTTGCTCGCATCTGGTGAGGGTATTCTTCCCCTGAGGCCCGAACAATTCCGAACTGTCAAAGGGGGTGTTGGTGAAGGATGCCTTGAAGGGGTCGGCAAAATTACAGAGTCGCATCCAAGCATGGCGTCTCAACGCAATGCCTGTGCCAGCGGCCCTACTCGCTCCATCGGCTGCATAAGAGATTAGCCGCATGGAGGAGTTAACATTGGAGTTCAGGGTAGCCAGCTGAGAGTTTATTTTGTCCTTAAACCCCGCAGCAGAAGGATCCTGTACCGTTTCACCCAGCTCTGTGAGCAAGTCTCTTTGAAGGCGGGTGAAATGACATAAATAGTTCAGCGATCGCATAGAAAATGTTGCTGAAGCAAAGGTCCACTTGCCGTACCTGTCCATGGTCCTGGACTCTTTGTTAGGAGGATGAACAGGTACAGAAGGATCAGCTAATTCCTTCTTAGTGACTGCTGCTACCACCATAGCATCAACTGAAACACCTTTGGTGAGAAAGGATTTGTCATCTGGTGCAGAAATAAATTTAGAAGGCCTCCTAGGGGTAGGTTCCATTAAATCAGGAGCTGCCCACGCCTTTCTAGCCATTACCTCCATTAGTGGGTCGAAAGGGGGAGACACCCAGGAGGTGGAAGGGCGAGATCCAAAGGCGTCAAGGTAAACCGACTCATCCTCAGAAGGTTTGAGAGTGGACCAATTTCCCCTCTGTCTTAGGATCACTAGGATGTCTGAAAAGGAGACATCCTCAGAGGGGGATCTGGGGGAACCCTCTGACTCATCCAAGTCGGTGTCCGACGTGACAGACTCGGGGGAGTCTATGTGCTTCCTCTTGCACTTTCTTTTCCTAGGGGGTTCCCCTGAAACTTCAGGGGAACCCTCGGAAGAGGAGGAGACACCCAAAGTGGGTACCTTATGCTTTGGATCTCTGCTGTCGGGTATAGGAGGGTGGCCAGAGACCGTAACAGGCACTACAGAGGGAGGAGCTGCAGAACTTAACCTTGGAGTGGACACTGGGTCCAGCACACTCCTCATCACCTCGAAGGCTCCCCTATCAGACACCAAAGGTAGCCCCGGCTCCGAAGAGGCCGGAACCGCCCCCGGAACTGACAGAGAAGGCTCCAAGAATGATGTCGGGGCCGAACTAACCAGAGCCGAAGCTCTGAGAGGGAGAGTGGGGTCGGACAAGGGTCCGATGCCACTCGCCCCCTCGGAGCTGACAATGGAGTCCCGGCGCCCGGACCTCTCCATGGACAGAACCAATAAAGAGGTCGGAGCCGACGACACCGGAGCCAAAGGAGGGGGTATCGGCTCCGAAGTGGGCAAGGTCACGGTTCCGATGAACTCTGGCTCTGAACTCAAGAGATGAGTTGGAGGAGGAATGGATAACTGAATTGAAGGAGCCACAGTCTGGTGAGATGGGCTCTGAAGCATTTGGGCCAGCGCTTGAGACTTTATGAGTCTACTGACCACCCTCTCGATGTCGTGACCGGAGAGCCTGGAAGACCTCGATGAATGAGTCCTATGACTCCGCTCCGATAGAAGGGGGGACCTCAGAGCCGATCTGACGGACTCTAAAGAAGGGGACCTAGAGCGCTTGCGCACTGGGGTCGGCTCCGATGATGGTTTCGAAGCGGAACCCACTTTGCTCACCTCGGAGCCAGCCGGAACCGAGGTCGGAGCCGTCTCGACAACACCAGCCCTTGGCTCAGAAGCTGGAGCCGAGGGTTTGGCGGTTTTTGATGACTTCCCCGAGCCAGACTTGGATGGGGAGTCATCAGGCTTTAACAAGCCCCTTAGAATAAGCTTGTTACGCCTTTCCTGCAGGACTCTTGAACTAAATCCGTGACAAACGGAACAAGAGTCCTGCAGGTGTAAAGGCCCCAAGCAATAGACACAAGAAGTGTGACCGTCTGTCAGAGACATTTTCTGACAGCACAAGTCACACTTCTTGAATCCCAAGACCTTAACGTCTTTGGACATTGCCCTAAGACAGTCACTCAATCAGCACACACACTCACTCACTTACACACAAGGGGGAGATGAGGGGACTGATTAAAACAACAACACACACACACAGAGGTGAGTAAAACAGAAAAACTAAGGCCTGTAGGCCTGATTATAAAAGTTAACTACAGGGGTGGGTAGGGCTTACGAAACAAACTCTATTAAGTAAATATATCGATAGGGAACAAAAGTAGGGAATATAGTCTAATAACTACCTCAAAAATTAGAAATTTGTTGAAAAAATCCTTTACTGACCTGAGCCGGTAAAAAAGGCAACCTCGCAGCGAAGCGGCAAACGAGATCTGGGGAGTTAGTGCATGGTATTGTGGGATATAGGGCTGCCTCGAGCCGGTAAAAATAGCTCTCGAGCTATAGTATAGGCCGAGTCAACCCATCCAGCAAGAATGAAGGCGAGAATGACAACTTAACATTGGCCTATAGTACTTCTTTATCCTTAAGCTAATAAATAAACTATCACCTAGAATCAATTAAAATTGAAAATAATTATTTTCTTGAAAGAAAATCAAACAATTTATTTTGTAAAATTAAATATATAAGAGGCTGTGTACTTCCGCAAAAATACCAAATGAAGGTGTTTAAACATGCAGATGATATAAAGAATTATAATAGCATATCTAATATTGCTACTAGTTAGGAATTCTAACTTCCTCTGATGCTGACTTAGAAATCTAAGAAACAGTTGTATAGTGTCACATGCAAGTTGGTCCTAGCTTGAACAGTCATTCAGGGATGTTATTCAGTTAAGCACACTCCAAATGCAACATAAAAAATGGCTAACATTTATTTGCTTTTTCTACATAAAATAGTGTCAAGCAGTATTTCTTGTTTTTCTTTGATCTGAATGTAAGGCTATCTGTCTCCACGGTCATGTACCTGTGAGTTATTTTTACCTGGAGTAACACTTCAAGGAGCATGAAGTCTTAGGCACCACATATGTATACAAATTTAACTCAATAACTTTGTTGCTGTTTCACTGAAAGTAACTGCATATTTTATACATTAATGCAGATTGCACATATTTTAAGATTTACTGGAAACCACCTCCTTAACGCAGCTCACTTTATGTTTTATTGAAAGACACTTCACTCAGTCTCTAATATTTCTCATCTAAATACATTTACATTTGCTTCTGTATATATCACTTCTCCACATTATCCCTTTGTAGACCTCCAATGAGCTTTCTGTAGAAATCCTGAAATCACAAAGCTTGGATGGGCAAAACATAATTTTCAGTTATACTACTCAGTTCCTTTTTCTGGCGAGACCATTTGCATTGTGGTAATAGGATGCATTTCTTTTGTATTTTTGCCTGACAGTTCTCTACCTTTACCATTTCCTAACCCCTTTAAATGTTTTCAATGTGTCAGTGTGCCTACATAGTGCTCTACTAGGTGGGTACTCCCTAGCTTAGCAATAAACATTCTGTACCTGTTTAATTTCTCCTTGTCTTTTGGATTTCAAATACCATGACAGGAATACACCCCATTCCTAAGTCAAAGTATGATTAAAATTTGTGAAATTAGTGCTGTTTCAGTCTTTGATTTTAGCCAAAAATCTTCTTTGCAGCACCCGCAGTGTGCTCAGAAATCCTTCTGCAATTCACACGGAGTTCCATGTATTGGTAGCATATCTAAGTACGACTGTAAATTCTTTTTTATGAGAGCCATTACTTATACTAGTATTGGGCCTGTCTAGATATCCTTTTTCCATATTGCCCTTGTTTCTGGCTGCAAATCCTGGTATTTTGTGACTTTATGTCTCTCGGAACGTAATACACTGTAATCACAGTATGAGGTAATTTCAGTGATTAATGTCACATTTGTCTTCTTTTCATGGACTGTTATATCTGTTTTTTTTTTTTATATCTATTTTTTAAACTGCTGGTAATGGGTGATTCCATGTGATATAAACTTCATCATTCTCTATAATGCTTTGTGGCTCTTGGTTTGCAATGCTTCTCAGCTACTTCAGTAATGTTTGCACAATCCCCAATGCAACAGTCTTGCCACATTATTATGCCTTTCAGTATACAGGTCCTCTGCCATTAGTGTATCACACCCAGCAACAAGATGTGCAACAGCTTCTAGTTCTGTTTTACAGAACTTGCATTTGTCTGTTTCGCCCACGTGTTCAATGTAGTTTCTATACCAATGTGTATGTAGTCCACTATCTTGATCGCCAATATTAACCTTGAATCTTTTGGTTTAAATTCACCTCTGCTTAATCATTCCTGCTTCAGATTCTCATCAACATATAGTTGGTAAGGAGTTTTCTGTATTTGCAACTATATTTATACCCTTTTCACATTAATGATCTTCTCATCTGATCCTTCAACTTCTATTCTTTCTTTTGTTTTTGGCACATTCAGTCACTGCCAGATTTTTGTCTACTTCTGGTTTGATTTATATTCCTGCTTGACACCGACATGCTTCTGCTAAACTAAGTAGGGATGTCATCTTAAACTTGTTCTCATGTTTTAAAACATTCATTATGTTTGGATTACATATGTATACAGTCCTATGATTGCAGATTTATATGTGTAATCAATTTTAAGGAGGCCCATACCTCCTTCAGAACGAGAAATATATATAATCTTTGTATATGCTGATTTTATATATATCATTTGATAAGTGTGAAGCATTTCTCTTGTTTTCCTGTCCAACTGATCCAGTATCTTTTGGGGCCAGTCAATCATCTCAAAACTGTAAGTTAGAGCAGGAAGAGAAAATTGCTTTATAGCTTGGATTTTTCACTTCATATTTCAGTAACAGCTGTGATATTGGGTGAGTGGGTTGTAATGAAGGCATTTATCTGTTCAAGTTTATTAGAGATGCTTTGAGCATTAATTAATGCACAGGAGAAAGTGCCAGTGTTTTCAATGTCGGGAAAGGTTATGGGTTTTATGTGGTGGGAGGGGCCTAGATTGGATTCAGTGTTGTATCTGAGGAGGAGTGTGAGCAGGGTAGGGGTGAATTTACATACATACATACATACACACACACACACACACACACACACACACACACACACACACACACACACACACACACACACACACAAACACGTATACAGAAGAATACAAAGACATGGTCAAGCATTCACAGACTTGCATACTGACTTTGTGTTATATAATGAAAAAACTTTGCAGAATGTCACTAAAAGAGTATATCTTTTTAATTGCTTGCATGTGTTTATGGGATAAGTCAGCTGAGACAATAAATAACCCCTTTTCAGTGGTCCCCCTGGACAAAAAATTCCACATGAAGTACTGAAGTAAAATTTTGAAATGCAGTTGCACAGAAATATTGAAATGAAATACAGCATTATTAGTTTTAACTGTTAAGATTTAATGATTGAGGAGAACAGTGTAACAAGATTATTTAACTAATATATAACTATAGCATAGTTGTCATTCACAAGTGAAGACCTTTATAATGTATTCCATGTATACATATTTTTTTGCATACATTATTTGAGTGGTTTCTCTACAACTGGGAATGTTACAGTTGTAAAAGATGCTGGTATATAGGAGGCATAAATTCTGTGGACAGAGAGAGGATACTTTGTTAAAAGAGGGTAGTAGCTGGGCAGAAGAAGCAAAAATGTAAAATAGTAAAATATCAGTATTAAATGAATAGATTTTATTTGCTTGACATAGGGTTATTAGTCATTTAAGTTTTATGTCAAAAAATGGCTCAGCATTAAATATAGTAGCCGGTCCTACTATCATTAGGTGACCCTTTAGTTTTTGTAGAAAAACGTGTGACAAAACAGAAACCTTCAAATGGTGCCATTGATAGAAACATGTTGTGAAATGTCATTTGCTCAAATAAAAAAAAAAAAAACAGAATAATTTAACTCATTTGATGTGTGGACATATTTCCTATACACTGCCATGCAGAAGGAAGACCTACTAAAAATAATTAAATCTGGTGTTGCTACTTGCTGGGGAAAATTGCAAACTCTGAAAGATGACAATAATAGAAGATTTTTGTCTCCTGCATTTATTCGTTTTAAATCATTTTTCAAACTGACAGTTTCATTGGATAGCCACTGTATGATTTCTGAAAATGGTCCCAGGTTTACGAAAGATAAACTTACAGATTTCCATTTTTAGTTGCAGTTGTCTTTTAAGATAAAAATGAATCCTGGAAAAATAACAGTTTTCAGATTTTGTAAAGTATAGCCGTGGTGGTGCAGTGGTTAGCATTGTCGCCTCACAGCAAGAGGTTCTCCCGTTCGATTCTCGGCCGGAGTGCCTTCTGTGTGGAGTCTGCATAGGTTCATAGGTAGGTACTAGACTATCTGCCCAAGGGCCTAAATAAGCCTAGTGAACAGGGTTCCCTGGCTTACGCCACCGAAGAAAGTTAATTTCCTGTGTCCCTGTCGAGCAGAGTCACAGAAGTGATCCCTGGGGTGTATTTCCTATTTTCCATCCACTCATCAAGATTTTTCTTGAAGAGCACTAATGAGGAACTTTGCTTGACATAGATGGGTAGCTTGTTCCAGAGTATAGGAAGTCTCTGGGACAGGAATCTATCCCTCCAGCATGTCCTGTTTATTGTGGTGACAAGGTTTAGGTCCCTAGAGCATGTAGCTTGGAGGGATTGGGATTTCTTTAGGTGTAGCATGTCCAACAGCTCTGTGTTTAACATAGCTTTATATGTTAGGCCAGAGATCTCCTCAGACTAGGCGATATGCTACAGAGTAAAGCTGGAGTTCTTTGAGACGGTCAGTGTAGGGCATCTGTTTGAGGCCAGTAATCCTCTTTGTGAGGTACTTCTGTGGCCTTTCCAGCTGCTGCAGATGTCTTGTGAGGTACATTCCAAAAGGGGTGTTGCACTCTATAATGGGTCTAATTAGTGCTGAGTAGAGGGGAACAATGACCTCTTTTTTCCTGGATGAGAACCCTTTTGTGATGACGAGTGCTACATAGAATGATTTCCTGACTACTGTGGTGATGTGATTATCAGAGGAGAGACTACTATCCACCTGGGTCCCAAGGTCTCTTATCACACATTCGGCATTAAGTAGACTGCCGTTTATGTGGTAGTTCATGGGTACAGAGTTTTTACCAAAGGGGATGACAGTGCACTTTTTGGCACTGAGCTTGAGGCCGTGACTCTGACACCAGGCATCTGTCTCAGTGAGGCCCTTCTGTAGGATGTCCACATCATTTGGGGACTCGACTATGGCTTCTAGTTTGCAGTCATCTGCAAACTTTGTTAGCCAGAGGCCTTTTGTGTTAGCCTGTACTTCAGAGAAGTAGATACCAAACAGGAGAGGTCCCAGGACTGAACTCTGTGGTACTCCACTTGTCACTGGTTTGAAGTCAGATTTGGAGTCTGCAACTTTTACAGTGTGGGTTCTGTCAGTGAGCCAGTTGGCATCCCATCTTGTGACGTAGGGATTTATACCTAGTTTAGTGAGTTTAGCTATAATTCCAGAATGGGGGATGGTGTCGAAAGCCTTGGTGAGGTCAAGATAGGCTGTGTGAACCACTTTACCCTCGTCTACAGCTTTGGTGACTGCCTCAAAGAAGTCGATCAGGTTCAGAAGGTATGATCTGCCTTTCACAATCCCGAACTGGGTGGCGTCCAGAGTTTGGAGGTTACCAATGTCTTTGTTTATGAGTTCCATGATGATACGTTCCATGGCCTTGCAGACCAGGCTCATCAGGCTAATAGGGCAGTAGTTCCCAGGATCAGTGGTGGCTCCACCTTTGTGGAGTGGGATAACTTTTGCTGTGCACCATTCAGTGGGCGCAAAGCCTGACATGAGACTATGATTGAACATGGTGCTTAGGTGGGGAGCCAGTTTGTTCTGACGTTCGTGTAAAATGCAGCCTAGGATGTTGTCCGGTCCCATGGATGTTGTGTTTTTAGTTTTAGAGAGTGCAGCTTTTACCTGCATAGATGTGATTACAGGGACTCTGCATTCTTCCTGTATAAATATGGGCCCTTAGGGGGTGAGAGGGATGTAAAGTTAGCACTGAACCTATCTGGCAGGATGTTGGCGATATCAGTTGGTTCTGTAATTTTCATGCCGTTGTGCTGTAACTCAGAGCAGATCTGGGTGTTGCCATTGAGATTCTTTACATAGCTATAGAATGCTTTGTGGTTGCCCTTAGAATCAGTGGTGATTTTGTTTTCATAGCTAGCTTTGGAGGATCTTATAAGGGATCTCAGCTTCTTACTGAGGCTGACAAGGGAGCTCTTCCACTCATGGGATTTTACTCTCTTTTGCAACAGTTTCTTCCTTCTGTTGTAGAGTTTGTTTATGGCAGGGGACCGCCAGATTGACTTCCTTTTTTTGAAGGATAGTGTCTTGGTTCTGTTTGTGGTAGCACGATCCATGCACTCATGTAAGTGCTTATAGAGTGCATTTGTGTAGGATTCAGCAGTCATAACTGTATTGTCCATCTGCATGGGTGTCATGACGTTCGCCACTTCTGTCTTAAGAAGCATGAAGTTGGCTTGGGAGAAATTTTTTACCATGGTTTCCTTAATGGTGGGTGGGGGCGGGATGCGGATATGTAGGGTGATTAGCTTTGTGGTCGGATCTGACCAACGAGGAGTTGACTTCAGGTTTGGAACACCTGTCAATCATGTTGGTAATGACTAGGACTAGGATATTGTTGCCCCTGGTGGGGGTGTGGATAAGTTGATCCAGGGCATTGGAATTTATGAATTCCAGAAAGTGTTGAGCAAAGGAGTTGGTACTTGAGTAGTTTTCCCAGTTAATGGTGGGATCGTTGAAATCGCCCATTATTAGGGTGTTTGGTTGAACCCTAATATTTTCCAGTATAGCAAGAAAAGAGGAGTGGGAATCCTGGGGCATGGTGGGGGATCTGTAGGAAACTACAGTTAGGATTGCAGTTTTGCCCAGAGTTAGTTGCACTCGTATAACCTCGGATGCATTATGCTGCGCGACTAGCCTGGAGGTGTGGATATCCTTAATGAATATGGACACACTTCCGCCTTTGGTGTTCTGGTCCATGTTAGATGGCTGAAAACTGTGGTATGAGTTATAGCCTGGTAATGCAGGGGTGCTCTCTAGAGCCTTGAACCAGGTCTCAGTCACTGCACAGATATCAATGTTCTCCATTTTAAGGAGTGCCTTGAGTGAGTGCATTTTGAGATTTAGACTTCTAGCATTGAGTAGCATTACCCTCAGTTTTTGCTTGCCTGTTCCTGTTACGATGGTGAATTTGTCATTTGAACCTTGCCTAAAAAAGGCACTATAACGGCAGCAAGAGCCATAGCCAGTATCCGGAATCCCAGGGGCGACAGGTGCAGGCCATCTCTGGCAAAGCATCGTGGTCTGTCAACCATGTCGTCCCAGGCAGGCAGATATGGATCCCCTTAGAATGACACCAGAAGCTTAGCCAATTGTTGAAGTCAATCTTTTTGTCCTTGTATTACGGTATCATTCTGGGCGATGGCAGGATGCTACTCAAGGCTAGGGTCATACCTGCCTGGGCTACAAGACTGGAGAACTCTTCCATGTCTCTTTTCTTGTAGTCCAGGGAGGTACATCTCAGGTCATTCACACCAACATGGACAATGACAGAGTCAGATTTGTACTTGTTGTGGAGTGACCTGAGTGCATGGATTATGTGGCGGATCCAGGCACCTGACAGGCAGCTGACACTAACCTTCTCCTTGTTTAGTCTGGTGAGTGGGATATCAGTGTGACTGACTATAGAGTCACCTATGACTACTGTGTTTTGTATGCTGGTTTGCCTTATGGGATGTGGTTTATTGGCACACTGAGTCTGTGGGCTATGTGTCATTTTGGTTGTGTTGTGGGTGGAGGTTGCTTGCTTTTCCTGCTTTGGAGGTCTCTGTTGCTTAAGCAAATTATTATTAAGAGCCTCTGTGAATGTTTTTGTGTTTCTATGTGTGGATTTTGGTGGTGTAGGTTTATGTGATGAGTGTGGTGTGGTGCAAGCATTAACCTTCTCTTCTCGACTGTCAAGTTCAGTCTTGGTTTGGAGAGAGCTTTACCTCCAGTTTGGCTAGATAAGTGCATCTCTCACAGGTTGTGTGTTGGGTGGTAGGAGGAGAGGGTTGTCTGTGTACATGAGGCAATTGATACACTACCTCAAGATGTCCAGATTCATCAGATAGACAGGAGAGAACACTAGGAGCTGACCCTTGGACATGCCTGAATAAAAAACCACTTTTCTGTAGACAAATGAGGAAAGTGAGTATAAGAGCTGTTTTTCTCTACGCAAGTGAGGAAAGTAAGTACAAAAACTGTTTTCCTCTAGGTAAAGAGGAAGGTTGAGTGCTGTAGTAATTTGTAGCTTATTTAGTGCTAACAACAAGTTCTGGACACGTGCTGAGCATGAATAAGCAAATTCAAGTGCTAAAACTAAGAATCTGTACCTGGATGTCCTCCCCGTGGTCGAGTGACATTTAAAGACATGCAGGTAGGTGCATGCATGAATGGGTGTGCCTTCTTTGAAGGTTGGGAGTCGGGCTGGCAACTCGGCACCGTAAAAAATCCACTGCCAATAATTAGCAGACCAGAGTTCCGCTGTGGTGACCCCTAACCGGGGAAAGCTGAAAGACAAAGAAAAGTAAAGTATAGCCTAAAGTAGGGTTGAAAATTATTTTGTTGTGAAATGCAGATTTTAACCATAGTTCCATATGGAATAGATAGAAAGCATTTCATTTTAATTAACTCAAATGTAGTACTGAATGTATAAAAAGTAGTATTTCTTTATTTTTGAAAAACAAAAATGCAATAGCCATTAGTGTAGAACTAGAATGACCCAGCATTAGGACCTAACACCTAACCGGGAAAAGCCGAAAGACAAAGAAAAGTAAAGTATAGCCTAAAGTAAGGTTGAAAATTATTTTGTTGTGAAATGCAGATTTTAACCATAGTTCCATACGGAATAGATAGAAAGCATTTCATTTTAATTAACTCAAATGTAGTAGTGAATGTATAAAAAGTAGTATTTCTTTATTTTTGAAAAACAAAAATGCAATAGCCATTAGTGTAGAACTACAATGACCCAGCATTAGGACCTGACCAAATCTGTCCTTGTTTTTAAGTTTCACGAATTGTTAATTTTTTATACATTTAATATTAAGTGGAGAAGGACTAGTGTCTCTGCAAAGATATCAATAGGAGAATCTAGCAGAGCCACATATCGACTGCTTTTTATAAGAAAACTGATGCAGAAACTCTTAAAATTCATATCCCTACACTTATCCTTAAGTAATGCCTTTATATTTCCAATATTGTCTATCGAGGTATAATGAAGTTTAACACATTTCTGGCATTTTTCACATCAGTCTGTAAAATGCTTGATCTTTATCAGCTGTTTGACTTTGTCTTTCTTGTTTTTTTTTCTGAATGACCAGGAATTAAAATCTGCAACTTATGTATATTTGATTAATTGAATTATTGTATGGAGTTGGGTCTAATTAGTAGGCTCAGTGTACGATTTATGAACAGAAATATGGAGAACAGTTTATCAAAGGAGAAGAATGTCAGTAATGACATGTTTTGAGTGGACAATGTCATGGCTTAAGGAACTGGCCCTTTCTGTTTAGGATTTTTTGTTTTCAGGATTATTAAACTTTAATAAGGTATAGTCCATCAGATTTGCTTATGACTCTAAAATTGGATGTTTCATAAATGTATTTCATTTTAATAATTTGCTAAACCCAACAGAGCCGAATGATTTTTACATTGTTGGTCTGTGGAGAAAACTCTGCAGCGTGAATCAACTGACAAGTTTAGAGTTCACAAACATCCTAAACAGTGTCTTTGAGAAAAAAGAAGAAATAGACAGATGCAGAATGAACATACAGATTGTGCACAAACTGCTGCTGGGGCTCAAGTACAAAGCCTGGGTCAGAAAGGTAGCAGCAGTAACCACTGCATTACCAGAAAATATTCTTCTGTATGGAGGCCACAAGAAGATCAAGTTATAAACTAAGTTTATTAGAACAACATTTACAATCTGTCCGTATTTGGGGGCCTTTGTCCCCCGTTATTTAAGGCTTTGTCCACATTGCTAAGAGGTTGAGAGGTATGTATGCAGGGCAGACCAAATACAAGAAAAAAACAGGTATGTTCTGCAAAACTAAAGAAATGTACCTGATTTTCAGTGTATTCCTGTGCCATCTCCGCAGACTCTTGTACATCTGAACTGCCCAGATTTTTAATAGTAAAAAAAAAAGGCAATGGAGATTTTCCCCCCATTACTACTATTAAAATTGCTACTGTTGAATGGCACTGATATACTGGGCAAGAGTGGGAATGTAAGCCCCATATGCACGAGCAGTATATCAGCAAATGCAGAAGAACAGGAAACAACACAGAGGAACAGTATGGTGTCATTATACAAAGGCATTATTTAAGAAAGGTAAAAGGTAAGCAATTTCTTTCTTAAATAATGCTATTGTATAATTGCAATAATCAATTCATGGGTGTGGGTATATAAGGATTTACTCATGGTAGGCTTTGTTTAATCACTAGGGCTTCGCCTTTGTAATCAGACCATGCCAACCATTGATAAATCCTGGTGTACACACACCCACTCATGTCATTGTATAATAGCAGTAACCCACTCGTAGGTGTGGGTATATTAGGATTTAACCACATCCACTCAGGGGTTATTGCTTAAATAACCACAAGTGGGTGTAGTTATACTAGGATTTACCAATGGTTAGCATGGTTTGATCATGAGGGCGAAGTGTGAATAATTAAACAGATGTGGGTAAATCATGATATACCCACATCCACCAGTGGGTTATTGCTATTATACAATGACATTAATTAAGAAAGAAATTGCTCAAATAACTCACGAGTGGGTGTGGGTATATCAGGATTTACCAGTGGCTGACATGGTTTGATCATGACAGCGAAGCCTGAGTGATTAGACAAAGCCAACCATGGGTAAATTCTGATATATCCATGCCCATGAGTGGGTTATTCCTATCATACTATGCTATTATTTAAGAAAGAAAGAAATTGCTTACTTTTCTTAAATAATGTCTTTGTATAAAGGTGCTGTAAAATTCCTCTGCATGCTTCTGCATTTTCCGATATATTGCAGATAAGTATAGGACTTATGTTCCCGCACTTGCACAGTATATCAGTGCAGTGCAGGGAAAGAAATGGGGAAGTTGCTGTTGCTTTTTTTCTTTGACTGAGATTTCATGAAAGACAGCCTAAATACAAGGAAAATCAGGTAGATTTCTGATTATTTATTTTTGTAGAACATACCTGATTTTTTTCCATATTTGCTGTCATGTAAGCATATTCTGATAGAAAGGTCTGGCCACAAAATTGTATTTCAGTTACAAGACTTTTTTTCTATTGGTATATGCTTGATTTTTAATGGGCACGCTGGTTGGGCTGTCCAATAACTGTGCATGATTTTGGATTATAATGACCTGTCATTAAAATCACTCAATGAAATTTCCAGTACAAGAAATAGTATCATTGTATAATCAATAATATGTAAATACACTTTGATTAAAACTCCATCTGTCCCAAACTTTTGCAATACACCCAGAAAAATATTTCACAATATCTGTAGCAGAGATACAGATGTAATTATGCCCATTAAGCAAACTCTGTTTTTGTGATGCCTCTGTCCATTTAGCTGCTCTAGAGAAATTTAGTCTTGGAAAGTGTCCAAAAAAATAGACTGAGAAAAACAGATGTACTTTTAAAGAGCCAGATTAATTGGTTTGGGAAAGTATCTGCTATAAAATAGATATTAAAGGATGATTGACTGTTTGCTTAAGCAGTCAATCAAAATGCTGACCTACTAAGTATTTTGGCTGTAGAATGTGAGAGTAAGAAATTTTACACTTGTACATTTTTAAAACTCACACAAAAAGAAATTCCAGAACAACAGTGGAATTTATTACACTGGCTGGCTACCATTAAATGTACACAAAGTAAGTAACACCATAGCTGTGTGACAGAATAAACACTATTGCACTCTAAATGTGTACTTGGAGTGCATATGGTGAGTTTCTATCTATCCTGCCTTGCTGAATCTCTACATTTACTGTGTACCTAGAAACAATTAAATATTATTTGGAGTGCATATGGTCAGTTTTTGTCTGTACTACCCTGGTCAACTTTTAAATGTATTGTGTACATAGAAGTAAATGTGTATGTGTATACTCTCTCTCTCTCTCTCTCTCTCACACACACACACACACACACACACACACACACACACACACACACACACACACTAATTCAAATACACATATGTACATATGTAACACTAGGGTTCCACAAATATATATACACATATTCCTAATCACAGATGTCTATACATACACACACACAGTAAACACACATGAGCACACATGGGGTGACAACTTTGTGTTATTGAAGAGTATATAGTCACTGCACTAAATACCTCTCAACCTCTTAGCACAAGAAATCTGGAGAAAGCCTGACATAATGGGGGGGAGGCCCAAAAATAGGGACACATTTTAAATATTACTCTTATAAACTTAGAAAGTTGCTAGAATAACAGGATTTGTGTTATCATGCATTTTCTGAAGGATATGAAGTCTGAAACGCAAATGCATGTCATTATTTAGTAACTTTAATCCTTAGATCATCCCAGCGATTTGTCAAAAAAACATGATTTTTATGAGGAACAAACCAAAAATATGAGGCAAAATCTGGACATTCTGTGAAAATCTGTACAATCGAGAAATATGCTGTGCTAGGCTTTTAGCTTTATGACACACCTTTGCTTATGGTATTTTAAGGTAAAGATGCCAAGATTCTGAATTATGTAACTCAAAGCTGTTTTCACAAATGTTCAACTCAGCTTTATAAATGCTTAGCTCAGAGCCTTGGCATCTCTTGACATTACACGGTTCTTGAACATAAAGACAGTCATAAACGTTTTTTTTTGCCCCAGAGAACATGAATTTTTCTTACAGGTCTTCACTTGTTTATAAAGACACCAGCCCAAAAGTGCACAAGCAAGCCCCATTTCTCTTTCTGTGCTCTTCAGATATTTGGGTTACCAATTAATTCCTCTCTGTCTCTCTCCCTCTCTGTTTCAGTCTGCTTTGAAATATTGCAGGCTTCCTAGAGAGAACTATCCCTGGATTTTAGTATCCAGTCCTCGACTGGTCTAATTTTCATATTTTTCATTGTCTCATAATGGTAACCTGTGAGTTCCTCTTATGTCATCTTATATCATCTGTTTCTTACCAAGAGTTTCCTTCTGAACTCTTTCTCATTCATACATTGACTTCCAGAAGCAACCTGTAAGTCCTTTTCGCTCTCTCCGAATGACTGTCTCTCACTCACCTCTGCTGTGTGTCTTTTTTTCTCATTAGCACAAGCCCAGTTATTTGTTTTTAACAGCCCTTAAAGGGACCAGTGCTCTTCTCTGACACATAACTCACCCTTAGCCTTGACACATAGGGTCAAGAAGGAATGTAAAGTGGGTCACATTCTTCAAGCAGTTCTATGACTTGGCTGATTAAACACATTCATAACAGGCAGGCACCTAAAAACCGACACTATCTCTGATCAGAGCCACATTGCCTTCTCAGATGTTTCTAACGCACTGATGTCTACATAATCACCACCAGCAGACTTTGTAGGTTCCTTTGCATAGCATTCTGGTACTTAAATCCCCTAGCTGTTGTCTACACAGCTTGCAACCTTGCCACAGTTTTCTTCTCAATGGGGAATTATAGTTATATGGATTTTATTGTCATCAGTCTTACAGACAGCAGTTTCAGGCGAAACCTATAAATATGAGCCTTCTGTTTCCAAAGTTTTTCCAGCAGTTAGTTATGTAACCACGTTTTACAATGTCCCGGGTGCGCCACATGCCATTTCTGGAACCTCCATCTGTTTCCCAGACACCATTCACACTATATGATTCTGGCCCATTTATAACCAAATTGTGGCTGTCACCAAAAATGGCTGCAGGATGAATTTCATAGAATAGCACAGGTTTATTAAGCATAAACAGTTAAGTGCTTTCATTCTTTGCAAAACAAGACCTCCATCAGACCTTAAGTGCTATCCTATTGGAGGCATCCCGCAACAATTTTTGGAGGTAGTTTTGATTTTGGTTGCTGCATTGTGCCAATCGATTCTTAGTATAACCAAACTGTCAGGAGTGAACTGAGTGAGCTCCTTCACTGTTTCAGAGTCTCTGATTGGCTCACCATCAGTCAGCAAGACCAATCCTGTACTTCTTGTCTGAATCTACATGTTTCCATTTTCTCCGTTCCCTGCATCACAGCATTCCCATTAGTGTCTTCACTATTAGCAGCAAATATGTTCCTTTCACACTCTGAATTTGATGTAGATCCTATTACTCTGACTTTTGCTTTTTTCACCTTTTTTCTACTTTGCTAACTTCTGAACTAAACATCATGTCCTTCATTTTGTCATTCTTTTCCAAATATACATCAGAATCACATTCCCCACTTTCAATGTCTAGAGCCGTTTTTACCTTTCAGTACAGTCTATCTGTCTCTGGTTTTTACTTGCATCTAAAGCTAGTATCTTGTCTTGCTCTGGTGCAGCTATTAACTACCACTGTTGTTGAGAAATTCTTCTCCATTCCATTTATGATGTTTACAAAGTTGCACATGCTGTAGACATTAGTTTACAGAAAATCAGTTTTATATCCTGAGAGGCACTATATATATATATATATATATATATATATATATATATATATATATATATATATATCAGACCTTATACTTGTGAGTTCATCTGTTTAATATTCGGTTAACAGCCTGCTTCAGACACTGGGCATATGGGCTCATCATTCCAGTACCAGTTAAAGATACGGATTCAGATATTATGCATATAGTGTTTCAGTTTGGCTTTGCACTCATTTAAAACTTTGTCCAATAATTGGGCATGCATGCTGTGACGTCCCTCCTCTGGGCCAGTAATCATGGAATCTCAATACTCACCACTGACATCAGTGGGAGACATTCACTTGGAACAAAAATGGATACGCACAGTATTCTCAGCTGCAGCTGTCTGCACCAAGCACAATTTCCCTTAAAAGCACACAGGGAACACACTCAGTCCAGGGGATGGTTTTCCATCTCTCCCTCTCTCCAGACCCTCAATAAGACCACCCACTGACATACCTGCTGAGTTGAGTCCTCAGCTGAGTGTTCCAAGCCAAGTCCTCCACCACCCTTTCTGTGAAGCTAGTGCTCTCTGTCCCTGCTCCAAGTAGCTGACACACAAACTCTTTGAGATTTGATTTATGCACACACACACACACACACACACACACACACACACACACACACACACACACACACACACACACACACACACACACACACCTGGGAAAGTCTGGCAGAGATTTACCAGTTATGCCCCCTCTGTCCAGACTATAAGGTAGGTACTGCCACCAGAACACTCCAAAGCCAGCTACTCTAAGGTTGTTACAAAGGTACCCACTTATACTGAGTAAAATCAATGCTAATACAAATGGTAGTATTTGACCAATGCAGCAAGGGTTTCAGGACCAGCCACAGTATCACCAAATAAATATAAGTGCTCTCAAAGATTAATATATTCTCTAAAAGACCAGCCACAATGAAAAGTTTAAATATATTTAATAATAAATAATAAAAAATGTCAATCCCAGGAAATATTAAAAAACACAGATGGAAAGATTCACACAAATGCAGAAAAACAATACTTAACAAATCTCACTGTATTTTCTTGACTGATCTAAAGAATAGCTATTCCCTGGTTACTTACTAAAGCAAGGCAAGATGAACTGGGTGAGTGGTCTTCCTTCTTTGTCAGGTTTCAAAAACAGACTGCCCTGAGACTTCTGTCTCATCTAGTATTAAAACATCATTTCAGTGCTGGGTTACAGAATGACATCACACATATCTGGTCATCTGACTTCTGGTTCCCGCACTACCACCTTTACTAGAAAATGAACCAGAATCTAACACATCTGTGTCACCATGCATACAGATAAAGCCTTGCTAAGATGTATTATTGCATCTGAAAGCTATAAAACCATTTCAAAAACTTCCACCCTTCCAGGGTAGCAATTAGTTTACCTCTAAGGACAATACAGTAGGATTCTTAGTCCCGGTTTTCACAGACATTTTGTCTCTGGCTACAATCAGAACTGTAAGATACATTCTTTAAGGCCTAAATTAGGTAATTTAATTTCAGACTATTTTTCAAATTTAACTGGACTGAGATTAACTTCTTTTCTTCCAGTATCCTCTGTCAATATATTCATTTCAACAGTTACAATACAGTCTGACATACAGGTGTATTTCTTTTTTTGTCCGGCAGGACCTACTGTTGGTACATTTTTAACACAAGCAGCTTTACAAATACATTTTCAACACAAGTACCTGTACAAATCAGTTTGATATACAAATAACATAATTCTTAACCAAACTTCAGCTAGCTATGCTGGCATATGTTACCCATCCACTGCCCTACATCTTCTGGCATAGCTGGGAATACCTCACATCATCAGACATGCTTATCTGGCTCTCAGTTAAGGTCTCTGTAATTGACAACATGTGGAGTTTTCAGCAACCTAATTCATTGCTGCTTCACTGCCGTTCTCTATTTCCAGAAAGTCACCTGTCTAGGTTTATTTTGCTTGTTTTGCTTTTTGGAACGAAAAAATAGAATCACCCTTCTGAATAACATTCTTGCAAATGGGGCCTGAACCACAATTTGTACCTATTGCTGGACTTTTTCCTTCACCTGTGGCCCTTATTATCTGTTCTTTATAAGTCATCACAATCTTCCAATCATATCAGCGGTCTGTACTTTTAGTAGGTGCTCATTACTGAACTACACCTTCAGCCCTTTCAGGCCCTGGAATCGTCTTTCATGATACTTTTATAATGGCCTACTTTAGGCTTGCACTGTTCAGTATTCTGGATTTAACTGATGCTTTTTGTAGCCATGCTTACTATTTGCTGCAACCTGCCTACAAGAGATGTGGACTTCATTTGTGAAACAAAAAACAAACTAATAAAAATGATACCAAAACCACCAAAAGACAGGCTAAAGAGCAAAACCAACGAAATAAAATAAAAACGTTTATTAATTTAAGATGAAGCGCTTTTCGTCGCCCGCATTGAGGCAACTTCTTCAGATAACAAATTATTACAGCACCACCATTTTATAACCTAATCAAATCATGTGATAAAAACATTATATCAATGCTACAAAAAGTAGTACCCACTAAATTTGTAAATATGTAAATATATCTCATTAAAACGTAAACCTATAAGACACACAACTACCTAAAATAACAGTAACAAACTGCTTTTACAAAATTTACCAAGCAGATCTGTATAACTCATCAAGTCTCTAATATCATGTTGTATTTGGTCAATTATCCTAAACTTGAAGCTATGACCTACATGTGACATAGTATGCTTTGCTAATGCATTTTCTATTTTACTAGTATTAATTGCATAGGTATGTTCATATATCCTGTCACATATGGTCGCTTAAAAAGATGACATGAGTTTGTTTTTTGTTTCGTATACATGGCTTCTGGGAGCAACAACACAACGAACAGTCCAACGAATAGTCCTATCTTGTTCGAATCTACCCAATCACAATCGGACCAACTTAATTTAACAGCTTTAATCCAGGCGTTATCCCAATGAGTTGATGTTTTATCTATGCGCCTGGATACACAATTACCTAAAGTGACTTTGCCTTCAAGTACAACAACTAGTAATTTGAGTTTTATTCCACCGGGACAACAATTACCGTGTACGGATTCTACTTCACCAGCTCACATTGTAGTTACTGGTTCTGTTACCCCCACAATAATCGTAAGGAGAGATTCAGCTAAAAGTAACACTGATGCCGTTAGAGGAGCACATGAGCCAGGTGGTCCTCATATTCACATACCAGAAACTGGTTATGGCGTTGCTGGGCTTAATGGTACCCTACAATTTGAAGAATGGATTCTCGATACAAGCAAGCTAAAATTTTCACAGTGTACAAATGAAGGGCAACAAGCTGACAACGCTACTCATCCACAGGTTGGTGTTTGTTCTTTACCTGATCAGTTGAAACTTTTGGATTCAAAATTGGTCAAAATTAAAAAACGTCAGCTCGAAATTAATTATTTTCAAGAATGTTTAAAGGAACGTATTGTTCCTAAAGGTTTAAGACATCATTTGTACCCTTCAGGTCTTATAGCTGACTCAGCGTTTCATCTTGAGTTAAATACTTTTTTTGACCAACAAGGTTTCGCATTAATGGAGCTGATAAATAAACATTATGCTATCCGGATTACAGCTTTAGCCAAAGAAGTTGTAGACATTAACTCTGTTATCATTTCTCATACAGACTTTTTAAGGTACAAATAGGTTCATAGGTTCATACTAGGCTATCTGCCCAAGGGCATTTATAAGCCTAGCCCATAGTTATGTGGCTTTCGCCACCCCTTTAGTTTGAAGAAAACTATGCCTATTATTTTGCTGTGCCTCTGTCAAGCAGTGACACTGAAGTAATCCCTGGGGTATATCTGCGATCTCCCATCCATTGGTCAAGATTCCTCTTGAACAAGGCCAGCGAGGTGCTCTGCCTCACATGTACCGGGATTTTGTTCCACAGCATAGGGAGTCTCTGGGTGATGAATCTGTCCCTCCAGAACGTTCTATTAATAACTGTGTCAAGGTTTAAGTCTCCCGCCCTTGTGGTTCTGAGGGATCTAGATTTTTTGAGGTGAAGCATATTCATCAAATCTGGGTTTGACATGGCCTTATATGTCAGGCACAGGTCACCTCTGAGCAAGCGGTATGCGACTGAATAGAGCTGGAGTTCTTTCAGTCGGGCAGCATAAGACATATTTTTGAGACCCTTTATCCTTTTGGTGAGGAACTTTTGGGGCCTTTCCAGCTGCTGCTGCAGGTGTCGGGTCAGATACATTCCGAATGGGGCATTGTACTCAATCATAGGTCTAATGAGTGATGAGTACAGGGAGACGATGACCTCCCTAGATCTAGATGTGAATCCCTTCATGATCAGGTGGGCAATGTAGAAGGTTTTCCTAACTACTTTGGCAACATGAGTGTCAAACGAAAGGTTACTGTCAACCTGGGTCCCCAGATCCCTGAAGACTTCTTCTGTGCTCAGTGGATTGCCACCTATATGGTAGCTAGGGGTAACCTTGTTTTTCCCGAAGGGTATGACTATGCATTTCTTGGCGTTTAACTTTAGGCCATGGCTCTGGCACCAGTTATCCGTTTGTGTGAGGCCCTTCTGAAGGATATCTGTGTCAGATGTGTTTTCGACTATGGCGCCCAGTTTGCAGTCATCTGCAAACTTTGTCAGCCATAACCCTCTTGTGTTTGCTTGTACTTCAGAAAAGTAGATGCCAAACAAGAGTGGTCCCAGGACTGAGCCCTGTGGGACACCACTTGTGACAGGCTTTGAGTCTGACATGGCGCCAGCAACTCTGACCCTGTGGGTTCTGTCACTCGATGTATGGGTTTACATTCAAGCTGATGAGTTTTTCGATGATACCTGAGTGGGGTATTGTGTCAAAAGCCTTTGCCAAGTCGAGGTAGGCTGTATGGACTGCCTTGCCCTCATCAGTGGCCTTGGTGACTGTTTCGAAAAAGTCAACCAAGTTTAAAAGGCATGATCTGCCTTTGACAAAGCCAAACTGGGTTGGATCCAAAGTCTGCAAGTTCCCTATGTCTTTATTTATGAGTTCCATTATGATCCTCTCCATGGCTTTGCAGATAAGGCTTGTCAAGCTAATGGGACGGTAATTTCCAGGGTCGGTGGAGGCACCGCCCTTGTGAAGTGGGACCACCGTCGCGTCGCCACTCCTTGGCGTATCCTGAGGTGAGGCTAAGATTAAACAGCTGTCCTAACTGCGGGTTTAATTCCTCATTGAGTTCATGGAGCACACAGCCGGGGACACCATCCGGTCCCATGGATGCTGTGTTTTTTGCCTTGGAGAGAGCAGTTCTCACTTGGGCGTTGGAGATGTTTGGGGGGCTACAATCCTCTGGTGTAGATATCTCTCCTTTTGGGGGGAGAAGTTTGCACTGAACCTGTCAGCCAGTATGTTGGCAATGTGTGTAGGTTCAGTAATCTTCACATCATTTTGAACTAATTCTGAGCATATCTGGGAGTTTCCTCCTAGGTTTCTAACATAGCTAAAGAAGGCCTTATGATTGTCTTTTGAGTCCTTGGCGATTTTTCTCTCAAAATTTGCCTTGGATGATTTTATGAGAGCTCTTAGTTTTTTACTTATAATGATCAAAGGTGTCTTACCTTTCAAGGATTTTGCTCTATCTTGTAGTAGCTTCCTCCTTTTGTTGTAGAGCTTGTTTATGGCTGGGGTCCACCAGACTGGACGCTTGCCTTTGGTACAAAGAGTCTTAGTTTTGTTTGGGATTGCCTGATCCATGCAGTCCTGTAGGTGCTGGTAGAAGGCATTTGTAAGTGATTCAGTGGTTTGAGTAATGTTTACCACTGGCTCAGGGGCCTTAAAGGAGATCACACTAGTTTTTAGAAGTGTGAAGTCGGCTTTTGAGAAGTTTTTCACTGTGGTCTTTTTTATTTCAGGTGGGGGCGGGATGAGGACCTCCAGTGTGATTAGTTTATGATCTGATCTCACCAGTGAGGGGTATACTTCTGGTGTTGAACATTGTGATGCCATGTTCGTGATGATGAGATCAAGTATGTTTTCTTCTCTTGTGGGGAAGGTGACTAGTTGTTCCATGGCATTTGAGTTTATGAACTCCAGGAACCTTTGGGCTAGAGTGTTTGGGCTTGAGTAGTGTTCCCAGTCGATATTAGGGTAGTTGAAATCACCTAGTATGATGGTGTTTGGAGATACATTTATCCCCTCCAGTGTTTTCAGGAAGGCCATGTGAGGTTCCTGAGTTTGAGAGGGTGGCCTGTAACATGCTACAAATTGCAGAGCAGTCTTGCCTATGGTTAATTGCACCTGGATGGTCTCCGATGCATCATGCGTTGCCACCAACCTTGAGGTGTGTGTGTGTCCTTTATGAATATGGACACCCCCCCCCCTCCTTTCTTGGTGTTGTCCAGATTTTGGGGCCGGAACGCATGATATGAGGTGAAACCTGATAGTGCTGGGGTGCTCTCAGGAGCCTTGAACCAGGTTTCTGTCACAGCACAGACATCGATGTTCTCCATACTGAGAAGGGCCTGGAGTGCGTGCATCTTGAGATTGAGACTTCTGGCATTGAGCAGCATTACCCTTAGTTTTTTTTCCTTTTTTGTGTTCTAGGGTGGTAGGTTTAGAATTTGAGCCTTGCCTAAAAAAGGCACTATGGGAGTGGCAAGAGACTTTGCCAATATCCGGAAGCCCAGGGGTGACAGGTGCAAGCCGTCCCTTGCAAAGCAGCGTGTCTTGTCCAGCATGTCATCCCAGGCAGACAGACATTGGATCCCCTTTGAATGACACCAAAATTTAAGCCAATTATTAAAGCTGATCATCTTATCACTGTATTGTGGCATCATTCTAGGTGAAGGTAGGATACTGCTCAAGGTCAGGGTCATACCTGCCTGGGCTACATAATCAGAGAGCTCCTCAATGTCTCTTTTCATGTAGTCCAAGGAGGTACGTCTCAGGTCGTTGACACCAGCATGGACAATGACTGAGTCGTACTTGTACCTGCTGTTGAGAGACCTGAGTGCTTGCGTTATGTGGTGGATTCTAGCGCCCGACAGGCAGCTTACTGTGACCTTCTCCTTACTCAGTCTGGTGAGCGGGACGTCAGTGTGCCTGACTATGGAGTCACCAATGACTAGTGTGTCTGGCATTGTGTTTGGCCTTAAGGGCTGTGGCTGTTTGACACTCTGACTGTGTGGTCTATGTGTTGCATGTGTTGGGTCCTGAGGTGGTAGTTGTTTGGGTGTCTGCTTTGGAGGCCTCTGCTGTTTTGGTAGATTTTTGGTCAGAGCCTCCGAGTATGTCTTTGTGTGATTATGTGTATGATTTGAAGTTGTGATGGTACTATGTGTGACTGGGCATGTAGTGTGTGTGGTTACCTTCTCCTCCTGTCTGGTCTTGCCAGTCCTATGTTGAGAGAGCTCAGCCTCCAGTTTGGCCATATAGTTGCATCTCGCATGTATTTGTGTTTTGTGGGAGAAGGAGAGGATTGTCTGTGTACATGAGGCAATTGTAACATTGCCTCAATATTCCCAGGTTCACCAGTTGAGCAGGAGAGGACACTAGCAACTGATCCCTCGACATGCTAGAAGTAATAGATAAAAAAACTTACAAAAGACTCCGGGGGATGTGGGTTCTAGGCTGGTGGGGTACTATCTATAATAATAGTGCTTTATCAAGGTGCAAGTACTGTAGGAGCAAGTGCTAGGCTTTACAGATAGAGAATATTCTACTTGGGAATCAAGTAGAGATGAAGTTTTTAGTTATAGGATACTCTGGTTAGATCGGCAGTACAGTTCGAGGAAGGTAGTTTTAAGGGAAAATTTGAAGAGTGGAATTTAGGTAGCCCGAATAGTTTAACCTTGTTTAACCGCCGCTGCTCTTTTGTGCAACAGTGGCAACTCCTGTCTCTAACCACTCCTCTGAGGACAAACAAGCAGCTCACTACTCCCCACTCCCACTGGTGAGTAAAGAAACTACCTCTGGCCACACAAGAAAATGGAAGAACACAGGAACCAAATACAAAGCCCAGGGATCAGCAAAATCTGATCACTGGAACAAAAAGCTAGGAAAGTTTAGGAAAGGAGAAGTATTTTTTTGTTTTTATAGGTTCATAGGTTCATTTTTTTTTAGTTTTTTTGCAAACAGACAGAAAAAATGCAGTAAATGCTTTGGTATTCGACTAAATTGCTATCAAAGGCTGGTACACTTGAGTGTATTAGCCTGTTTGTTACTTTTAAGCAAAACTTTAGCCAACAAGTGCAATCAACAATTTAAGCACATAAAAACAGGAAAATCAGGTAATAAAACAGTAATATAGGCACAAACAGTAGTCGAAAAGCTCAAAAGATCGAAAAATGCAAAATAAAATGTTTAAAAAATACTTATAATCAAGAAAGTTGCTTTTTCTGCTCTCTGCTGGCTTAGGAACTCTGCAGGGGACCACAAGGAGCTATGCCAAGTTCTCTAATGCCAGAAAAAGCCCGCCAAAGCGTGCTTTATAGCAGGGGGCTGGAAAAAACAGGAAATGACCCAAAATGGCCAACAAATTACTAGTTGCTGTCTCTAACCACTCCTCTGAGGACAAACAAGCAGCTCAGTACTCCCCACTCCCACTGGTGAGTAAAGAAACTACCTCTGGCCACACAAGAAAATGGAGGAACACAGGAACCAAATACAAAGCCCAGGGATCAGCAAAATCTGATCACTGGAACAACTAGCTAGGAAAGTTTAGGAAAGAAGTATTTTTTTTTTTTTTTTAGTTTTTTTGCAAACAGACAGAAAAATACAGTAAATGCTTTGGTATTCGACTAAATTGCTATCAAAGGCTGGTACACTTGAGTGTATTAGCCTGTTTGTTACACAAAGCAAAACTTTAGCCAACAAGTGCAATCAACAATTTAAGCACAGAAAAACAGGAAAATCAGGTAATAAAACAGTAATATAGGCACAAACAGTAGTCAAAAAGCTCAAAAGATCGAAAAATGCAAAATAAAATGTTTAAAAAATACTTATAATCAAGAAAGTTGCTTTTCTGCTCTCTGCTGGCTTAGGAACTCTGCAGGGGACCACGAGGAGCTATGCCAAGTTCTCTAATGCCAGAAAAAGCCCGCCAAAGCGTGCTTTATAGCAGGGGGCTGGAAAAAACAGGAAATGACCCAAAATGGCCAACAAATTACTAGTTGCTGTCTCTAACCACTCCTCTGAGGACAAACAAGCAGCTCAGTACTCCCCACTCCCACTGGTGAGTAAAGAAACTACCTCTGGCCACACAAGAAAATGGAGGAACACAGGAACCAAATACAAAGCCCAGGGATCAGCAAAATCTGATCACTGGAACAACTAGCTAGGAAAGTTTAGGAAAGGAGAAGTATTTTTTTGGTTTTTTTAGTTTTTTTGCAAACAGACAGAAAAAATACAGTAAATGCTTTGGTATTCGACTAAATTGCTATCAAAGGCTGGTACACTTGAGTGTATTAGCCTGTTTGTTACACAAGCAAAACTTTAGCCAACAAGTGCAATCAACAATTTAAGCACAGAAAAACAGGAAAATCAGGTAATAAAACAGTAATATAGGCACAAACAGTAGTCGAAAAGCTCAAAAGATCGAAAAATGCAAAATAAAATGTTTAAAAATACTTATAATCAAGAAAGTTGCTTTTTCTGCTCTCTGCTGGCTTAGGAACTCTGCAGGGGACCACGAGGAGCTATGCCAAGTTCTCTAATGCCAGAAAAAGCCAAAGCGTGCTTTATAGCAGGGGCTGGAAAAAACAGGAAATGACCCAAAATGGCCAACAAATTACTAGTTGCTGTCTCTAACCACTCCTCTGAGGACAAACAAGCAGCTCAGTACTCCCCACTCCCACTGGTGAGTAAAGAAACTACCTCTGGCCACACAAGAAAATGGAGGAACACAGGAACCAAATACAAAGCCCAGGGATCAGCAAAATCTGATCACTGGAACAACTAGCTAGGAAAGTTAAGGAAAGGAGAAGTATTTTTTTGGTTTTTTTTTTAGTTTTTTTGCAAACAGACAGAAAAATACAGTAAATGCTTTGGTATTCGACTAAATTGCTATCAAAGGCTGGTACACTTGAGTGTATTAGCCTGTTTGTTATTTTAAGCAAAACTTTAGCCAACAAGTGCAATCAACAATTTAAGCACAGAAAAACAGGAAAATCAGGTAATAAAACAGTAATATAGGCACAAACAGTAGTCAAAAAGCTCAAAAGATCGAAAAATGCAAAATAAAATGTTTAAAAAATACTTATAATCAAGAAAGTTGCTTTTCTGCTCTCTGCTGGCTTAGGAACTCTGCAGGGGACCACGAGGAGCTATGCCAAGTTCTCTAATGCCAGAAAAAGCCCGCCAAAGCGTGCTTTATAGCAGGGGGCTGGAAAAAACAGGAAATGACCCAAAATGGCCAACAAATTACTAGTTGCTGTCTCTAACCACTCCTCTGAGGACAAACAAGCAGCTCAGTACTCCCCACTCCCACTGGTGAGTAAAGAAACTACCTCTGGCCACACAAGAAAATGGAGGAACACAGGAACCAAATACAAAGCCCAGGGATCAGCAAAATCTGATCACTGGAACAACTAGCTAGGAAAGTTTAGGAAAGGAGAAGTATTTTTTTGTTTTTTTTAGTTTTTTTTGCAAACAGACAGAAAAAATACAGTAAATGCTTTGGTATTCGACTAAATTGCTATCAAAGGCTGGTACACTTGAGTGTATTAGCCTGTTTGTTACTTTTAAGCAAAACTTTAGCCAACAAGTGCAATCAACAATTTAAGCACAGAAAAACAGGAAAATCAGGTAATAAAACAGTAATATAGGCACAAACAGTAGTCGAAAAGCTCAAAAGATCGAAAAATGCAAAATAAAATGTTTAAAAATACTTATAATCAAGAAAGTTGCTTTTTCTGCTCTCTGCTGGCTTAGGAACTCTGCAGGGGACCACGAGGAGCTATGATAAGTTCTCTAATGCCAGAAAAAGCCCGCCAAAGCGTGCTTTATAGCAGGGGGCTGGAAAAAACAGGAAATGACCCAAAATGGCCAACGAATTACTAGTTGCTGTTTCTAACCACTCCTCTGAGGACAAACAAGCAGCTCAGTACTCCCCACTCCCACTGGTGAGTAAAGAAACTACCTCTGGCCACACAAGAAAATGGAGGAACACAGGAACCAAATACAAAGCCCAGGGATCAGCAAAATCTGATCACTGGAACAACTAGCTAGGAAAGTTTAGGAAAGGAGAAGTATTTTTTTTTTTTTAGTTTTTTTGCAAACAGACAGAAAAATACAGTAAATGCTTTGGTATTCGACTAAATTGCTATCAAAGGCTGGTACACTTGAGTGTATTAGCCTGTTTGTTACACAAGCAAAACTTTAGCCAACAAGTGCAATCAACAATTTAAGCACAGAAAAACAGGAAAATCAGGTAATAAAACAGTAATATAGGCACAAACAGTAGTCGAAAAGCTCAAAAGATCGAAAAATGCAAAATAAAATGTTTAAAAATACTTATAATCAAGAAAGTTGCTTTTTCTGCTCTCTGCTGGCTTAGGAACTCTGCAGGGGACCACGAGGAGCTATGCCAAGTTCTCTAATGCCAGAAAAGCCCGCCAAAGCGTGCTTTATAGCAGGGGACTGGAAAAACAGGAAATGACCCAAAATGGCCAACAAATTACTAGTTGCTGTCTCTAACCACTCCTCTGAGGACAAACAAGCAGCTCAGTACTCCCCACTCCCACTGGTGAGTAAAGAAACTACCTCTGGCCACACAAGAAAATGGAGGAACACAGGAACCAAATACAAAGCCCAGGGATCAGCAAAATCTGATCACTGGAACAACTAGCTAGGAAAGTTTAGGAAAGGAGAAGTATTTTTTGTTTTTTTTTAGTTTTTTTGCAAACAGACAGAAAAAATACAGTAAATGCTTTGGTATTCGACTAAATTGCTATCAAAGGCTGGTACACTTGAGTGTATTAGCCTGTTTGTTACACAAGCAAAACTTTAGCCAACAAGTGCAATCAACAATTTAAGCACAGAAAAACAGGAAAATCAGGTAATAAAACAGTAATATAGGCACAAACAGTAGTCGAAAAGCTCAAAAGATCGAAAAATGCAAAATAAAATGTTTAAAAAATACTTATAATCAAGAAAGTTGCTTTTCTGCTCTCTGCTGGCTTAGGAACTCTGCAGGGGACCACGAGGAGCTATGCCAAGTTCTCTAATGCCAGAAAAAGCCCGCCAAAGCGTGCTTTATAGCAGGGGGCTGGAAAAAACAGGAAATGACCCAAAATGGCCAACAAATTACTAGTTGCTGTCTCTAACCACTCCTCTGAGGACAAACAAGCAGCTCAGTACTCCCCACTCCCACTGGTGAGTAAAGAAACTACCTCTGGCCACACAAGAAAATGGAGGAACACAGGAACCAAATACAAAGCCCAGGGATCAGCAAAATCTGATCACTGGAACAACTAACTAGGAAAGTTTAGGAAAGGAGAAGTATTTTTTGTTTTTTTTAGTTTTTTTGCAAACAGACAGAAAAAATACAGTAAATGCTTTGGTATTCGACTAAATTGCTATCAAAGGCTGGTACACTTGAGTGTATTAGCCTGTTTGTTACACAAGCAAAACTTTAGCCAACAAGTGCAATCAACAATTTAAGCACAGAAAAACAGGAAAATCAGGTAATAAAACAGTAATATAGGCACAAACAGTAGTCAAAAAGCTCAAAAGATCGAAAAATGCAAAATAAAATGTTTAAAAAATACTTATAATCAAGAAAGTTGCTTTTTCTGCTCTCTGCTGGCTTAGGAACTCTGCAGGGGACCACGAGGAGCTATGCCAAGTTCTCTAATGCCAGAAAAAGCCCGCCAAAGCGTGCTTTATAGCAGGGGGCTGGAAAAAACAGGAAATGACCCAAAATGGCCAACAAATTACTAGTTGCTGTCTCTAACCACTCCTCTGAGGACAAACAAGCAGCTCAGTACTCCCCACTCCCACTGGTGAGTAAAGAAACTACCTCTGGCCACACAAGAAAATGGAGGAACACAGGAACCAAATACAAAGCCCAGGGATCAGCAAAATCTGATCACTGGAACAACTAGCTAGGAAAGTTTAGGAAAGGAGAAGTATTTTTTTGTTTTTTTTAGTTTTTTTGCAAACAGACAGAAAAAATACAGTAAATGCTTTGGTATTTGACTAAATTGCTATCAAAGGCTGGTACACTTGAGTGTATTAGCCTGTTTGTTACACAAGCAAAACTTTAGCCAACAAGTGCAATCAACAATTTAAGCACAGAAAAACAGGAAAATCAGGTAATAAAACAGTAATATAGGCACAAACAGTAGTCGAAAAGCTCAAAAGATCGAAAAATGCAAAATAAAATGTTTAAAAATACTTATAATCAAGAAAGTTGCTTTTTCTGCTCTCTGCTGGCTTAGGAACTCTGCAGGGGACCACGAGGAGCTATGCCAAGTTCTCTAATGCCAGAAAAAGCCCGCCAAAGTGTGCTTTATAGCAGGGGGCTGGAAAAAACAGGAAATGACCCAAAATGGCCAACAAATTACTAGTTGCTGTCTCTAACCACTCCTCTGAGGACAAACAAGCAGCTCAGTACTCCCCACTCCCACTGGTGAGTAAAGAAACTACCTCTGGCCACACAAGAAAATGGAGGAACACAGGAACCAAATACAAAGCCCAGGGATCAGCAAAATCTGATCACTGGAACAACTAGCTAGGAAAGTTTAGGAAAGGAGAAGTATTTTTTTTTTTTTTTTTTGCAAACAGACAGAAAAAATACAGTAAATGCTTTGGTATTCGACTAAATTGCTATCAAAGGCTGGTACACTTGAGTGTATTAGCCTGTTTGTTACACAAGCAAAACTTTGGCCAACAAGTGCAATCAACAATTTAAGCACAGAAAAACAGGAAAATCAGGTAATAAAACAGTAATATAGGCACAAACAGTAGTCGAAAAGCTCAAAAGATCGAAAAATGCAAAATAAAATGTTTAAAAAATACTTATAATCAAGAAAGTTGCTTTTTCTGCTCTCTGCTGGCTTAGGAACTCTGCAGGGGACCACGAGGAGCTATGATAAGTTCTCTAATGCCAGAAAAAGCCCGCCAAAGCGTGCTTTATAGCAGGGGGCTGGAAAAAACAGGAAATGACCCAAAATGGCCAACAAATTACTAGTTGCTGTCTCTAACCACTCCTCTGAGGACAAACAAGCAGCTCAGTACTCCCCACTCCCACTGGTGAGTAAAGAAACTACCTCTGGCCACACAAGAAAATGGAGGAACACAGGAACCAAATACAAAGCCCAGGGATCAGCAAAATCTGATCACTGGAACAACTAGCTAGGAAAGTTTAGGAAAGGAGAAGTATTTTTTGTTTTTTTTTTAGTTTTTTTGCAAACAGACAGAAAAATACAGTAAATGCTTTGGTATTCGACTAAATTGCTATCAAAGGCTGGTACACTTGAGTGTATTAGCCTGTTTGTTACTTTTAAGCAAAACTTTAGCCAACAAGTGCAATCAACAATTTAAGCACAGAAAAACAGGAAAATCAGGTAATAAAACAGTAATATAGGCACAAACAGTAGTCGAAAAGCTCAAAAGATCGAAAAATGCAAAATAAAATGTTTAATAAAATACGAGTACGAAAGAAGTTTTATTACCATCGACCAACTTTTGGACAGGTTACGTGTTAATAAAAGCAAAAAAATGAACAGAGACTGCTTAGCTTACAACAGTGGGTCAGCGTATCCACAGCCTGCTTCTAGTCAGGTTGGTGTAGCAATTTTATGTGGTAACAGTAACTTGCCTGACAACGGCAAAAGTAGTTTAAATGCTGGTGATACTGACGAAAACACATCAAACCATGCAATGGGGACCAGTGACTCTAATTCTAATGCTAGCTCCATGGCATCTTCTCAGAGTAAATGGTCTAATCAACTTCGTTTCAACAATAAGGGTTCTAACAAGAACTCTAATAGTCATGAATTGGACAATTAATTTAATAACAATTACGCGAATAAACCTAACTTCCATAATGATAATCGTTTGGGTGCAATACCAAAAAAATCATACAACAGTTTGCAACAACAACACCAGAACCAAAAAAACAAACAGCGTTCGTACAACAAAACCAGGAGGTAACCCTTGATCAGCAGCAACATGTTGCTATTGTAAAAAACAAAGCAGGAGACTTTAATATTTTTAATTATTCTTGTATTGACATTAATTCAGCTTTAGTAGAACATTTTGCAAAGGGCAACACCTTCGTACCTCATCAACAGATGAATACTGTTCAGACTGTTGAAGATTTAAAACTTTTTGTAAGAAAACTTAATTTAAATTTTTTGTTAGGGGACTCTGATCATGAAATTCAGCATTTCAGAGTAACCAGTGAGTACAACCCCCCTTTACACCCTGTACTGAATTTATTTGAAACCATTACAGAATTAGATATAAGACATTTAGCGAGTAATTGTAACAGATTGTTTTATACTAATTCCCAAGCAACAAATATTTCTCGTGATGAAATTGTTTCTCTTAACATTTTTAAGGCACTTAATGTGAGAGCAATAAAACCAGATAAGGGAGGCAGCCTAGCCATTTTTGACCTATTTGATTACAAAAATCGGGTTCATGAGATTTTGGACAGTAGTACATATGAAAAGGTGACTATTAATGAAGTTAATATCGCTTATAGCTGCATCAAAGGTTATATCAATGACTTGTTCATAGAGGGATTTATCGATGCCAACTTGTACAATTATATGACTATAATTTGGCCAAAAATCCTTGTTTTATTTGCAATACTAAAAATTCATAAGAACATTTTTAATCCACCATTTCGACCACTTATTGATGGTCGAAATTCAATTACTTATTCTTGTGCTAAAGTTGTAGATCATATTCTAAAAAAGTATTTGTTAACGGAGACACAGGTATGCAAAGATTCGTGGACATTTTTGAAAAATATAAATGATATTTCTTTTGACAGCGATATTAACTTCATTACTATAGATGTAGTTGATCTTTATACATCTATTCTGCACCTTGATGGTGTACAGTGGGTCGACTTATTTCTTGTTAAAAAAGGAGCCACAAGAGAAGAAATTCACTTAGTAACAACTTTACTAGACATCATTCTTACTAATAATTATTTTTCTTCTTACAACAAGCTTTTCTTACATAAATGTGGGGTAGCAATGGGCTCCCCTTGTGGAGCAAGCTTTGCTAACACAGTTATGGTGTATTGGGAAAAGCTCTGCATTTTTGAACATACAGAATGGATGTCTAGAATTATGTACTACACGTTTCCTTGATGATATATTTATTTTATTTCGAGGGAATTTTGACTCGGCCATTGAATTTCTTGATTACCTTAATAACACAACAAGTTTTTTTTTTAAGTTTACTTTTAGTTATCAAGAAGAGAGTATTGACTATTTAGATGTCAAACAAGTTAAAGATGTAGTCAATAACCGATATATTTCAAAATTTTTCAGGAAAAATACTTTTTGCAACTCTTATTTGCATTACAGTAGTTCCCATCCACAATCACAAAAAAGAGCTATTATTAAAGGTCAAATGATTTGAGCCGCCAGAATGGTTTCTTTGTTTAGTGACTTTGATACAGAGTGTAACTTTTTGGAGACTATGTTCCAACAGAGGGGTTACCCATTAGATTTAATCAGAACATTATCTAGTGAAGTTAGGAACAAAAGAGAAAATGGCCTTATTATACCAATTCCTAATACAGGCCAATTAATATCTAATACAAGTTCAATTCTTAGTTCTTTCTTAGACAATGTTACTGATTTAGAAACTGAAACAGAAGTACGATGTATTGAAACAACAAACAATGATAGAAACAAGAGTTTTGACTGTAGTTTTATCACTACGTTCAACTCTGAAAGTACCATTATAAGATATATTTTATATAAAAATTGGGAAATTGTAAAACATGATACAAGTTTATTTACAAAATTCAATGATTACCCTAAAATTATTTTTAGGAGAGGTAAAAATTTGAAAAATATTCTTGAATCACACAAATATAAAGATTTCAATAAAAAGGTGGGAACGTTTACTTGTGGTTGTTGTAACGTGTAAATTTGTAGCTACAGGTATCAAATTCACCATTAATGACAAACATTACTATACAAAATTTAAGGTGAATTGTAATTCTAAACTAGTTGTCTATTTAGCTTCCTGTACACTTTGTAAAGCATTCTACATAGGTAAAATGGAACAACGTTTCCGTGACAGGATATATGAACATACCTATGCAATTAATACTACTAAAATAGAAAATGCATTAGCAAAGCATACTATGTCACATGTAGGTCATAGCTTCAAGTTTAGGATAATTGACCAAATACAACATGATATTAGAGGGGTCCAATTCATTTGCTGTTGGAAGAATGTCAACTGTCATGGCAAATTAGAACTAATGCTTTTATTGAACCAAGGTTGAATGAACATTGTAATATAGCATGTCTTCTTAAACTTAAGAGCCTTAATAGATAGGTTTTCATATATAATATGTATTTGTTATGTATTTATTTATACATAAGTTTATAATATTAATTATGTTTGTTAGAAACATTTATGTATTACCAGTTTAATAGTAGTTTAAGTTGTATAATGAAACATATTTCTAACAATTATTTATGGACATTATTTACACTTAATAGCTTTATTAGTATAGTTAAGCAATAGGTATTATATGTTATTATAAATTTATAACTATGTGCAATTTTACATATGGTCGCTTAAAAAGATGACTTGATGAGTTATACAGATCTGCTTGGCAAATTTTGTAAAAGCAGTTTGTTACTGTTATTTTAGGTAGTTGTGTGTCTTATAGGTTTACGTTTTAATGAGATATATTTACATATTTACAAATTTAGTCAGTACTACCTTTTGTAGCATATATATAATGTTTTTATCACATGATTTGATTAGGTTATAAAATGGTGGTGCTATAATAATTTATCTGAAGAAGTTGCCTCAATGCGGGCGACGAAAAGCGCTTCATCTTAAATTAATAAACGTTTTTATTTTATTTCATTGGTTTTGCTCCTTAGCCTGTCGTTTGGTGGTTTTGACTTCATTTGTGAGCCATTTTACATAACATTTCAGAAAGCTATAGTACTGTATGTTTTGTCAACTTCAGGTAGTGATCTATGAGGTTTTCTTGTTTAAAAAACTACATGGTATGCATTTGTTAATGCATCTCTGTTCCTTAATTTTGTGAATTCTGTGAATGTCAGTGATTGAAAATTCTGCATGCCCTGTGTCTGCCTTTGTTTCCACTGCCATTATTTTTGCTTTTGTTAACTTGCTGTTGCTGTGAACAGTTGTATTTGATTTTTTTGTTGTTGATATTGCAATTTGTGTCAGAGGCATCACTGACCATGTGAGCATTTATCATTCCACTACTGACTTATGCAGCTTTAAGCAATGTTAATAACACCTAATCTTGCTTTTCTGAGTTAGAATTTGTTTAGACACTCTCTCCAGCAACTTCATATTAACAATCTTGTCAACATTTTAGATATTATGATGTGCCAATGTGTTCAGGCATATATATGTTCAAACAACTTATCTTTATTAACAGTTTGTCTTCCCCATTGTAATACAAATTGTCTTCCCCATTGTAATACAAATTGTCATTAAAATTCATGTTTCATCTACCTTTAGACTGTTGACAGTAGGGTCACTCTCATTACAGCTATGATTCTCCACATCATGACTTAACGATTAGGGTCACTGTCATTATAACTATGACACTCCACTTTATGACTTACTGATTTTGAAACAGTTAACTTCAGTCATATCTCTCAAGTTTTTTCCACAAGGATTCTGGACAAAGTAAAAAATATTGGGGGGGGGGGCAAAGGGTCAAAATCAGGAAGATATATTAAATATTGCCCTTATAAACTTATGAAGTTGCTAGAATATCAGGTTTTAGCATGTACTTTCTGAAGCAAATGAAGTCTAAAACTCAAATGTGTATTATTATTTAGTGACTGCAATCTGCCAGAAAACCACAATTTTTCAAGTAACAGAAAAAAAATGTAAGGCAAAAATGTGGACATTCTGTGAAATTCTGTACAGTTTAGAAGTGTGACCTCAGTATAAAACTTTTGTTTCACAATATAATTCAGTAAGACACTTTCTACACTATTAAAATGTTATTCTGTGCCAAGTGGTGGATTATGATACAGGTAGCTCAGCTGGTTACCCAGAGTCCAGAGCTCCAGGGGCCTATAGATGTCCACTCATTATCTGTAATTATTTTTTTCAATTACACACACACACACACACACACACACACACACACACACACACACACACACACACACACACACACACACGTGTGCACACGCTTGCACAAAAAAAAATTTTTTTTTTTGGTTTTCTATACTGGCATCACTTTGGAAGCGCATTTAGTAGTGCTTCAGCACTTCACATTTCCTGGGTCTTCAATGACCGCATGTCATCATCATCAGCATGATGAGCACTTCAGGAAAAACAATTAACTTGTCCAAAGCTAACTTGGGGCTCCTAAAAACAGAGGTGGCTAACTTCACAGCACCCATGCAATTGGATAACAGCTGCATGACCTCCAAATCATGCACTAATGCCCTGTATGAACACATACACAAATGCATGGATCTAGCCATACACAATAGAACCAAGATGCTCTCCTCCAAAAAAAGGAAGCCAATCTGGTGGTCACCTGCCATAAACAAACTCTACAACAGAAGGAGGAAACTAATGCAAAATAAGATGAAGTCCCAAGACTGGAAAAACTCCCTTATCAGCCTCAACAAAAAGTTGAGATCCCTCATCAAATCCTCTAAAGCTAGCTATGAAAACAGAATTGAAGCAGATAGTAAAGACAACCAGAAGGCCTTCTATAGTTATGTAAAGAATATCCATGGCAATACCTAGATTTGCTTAGAAATGTTGCACAATGGCACCTCCTATACCGAGCCAACAGATATTGCTAATATACTGGCCGACAGATTCAGTGCCAACTTTACCTCTCTCTCCCCCACCAAAGGACCAATCACAATACCAGTAGATTGCCAGGCACCCAGTATTACTGCTGCACAGGTTAAAACAGTGCTGTCCAAGGCCAAGAATACAGGTTCTATGGGACCTGACAATATCTCTGGCTGTGCTCTACATGAACTACAGAGTGAACTAGCACCTCACCTGTGTGCCCTGTTCAATCACAGCCTCACCTCAGGCTTTGTCCCTACCGAATGGCGCACTGCTACAGTCATCCCTCTCCACAAAGGAGGAGTGACTACAGACCCTGGGAACTATCACCCCATTAGCCTGATGAGTCTGATATGCAAAGCTATGGAACACATCATCATGGACCTAATAAACAAGGATATAGGGAATCTCCAAACTCTGGATCCCACACAGTTTGGTTTTGTGAAGGGTAGATCATACCTGCTCAACCTGGTTGACTTCTCTGAGTCAGTCACAAGAGCTGTGGATGAAGGCAAGGCGGTTCATACAGCCTACCTTGATCTGGCCAATGCCTTTGATACCATTCCCACTTAGGACTCATAGAAAAACTCACTAAGCTAGGCATCAACCCCTATATCACTAGGTGGGTTGCAAACTGGCTCACAGATAGAACTCACAGTGCGAAAGTAGTTGACTCAAAGTCAGACTGCTGACCAGTCATGATTGGAGTCCCACATGGTTCGGTCCTGAGTCCTCTCCTCTTTGGTATATACTTCTCTGAAGTCCAGGCCAACATGAAGAGACTCTGGCTGACAAAGTTCACAGATGATTGCAAGCTGGGAGCCATAATTAAATCCCCAAGTGATGCTGACATCCTACAGAAAGGCCTCACTGAGACCAATGACTGGTGTCAGAACCATGACCTTAAACTCAATCCCAAAAAATGTGTCATCACCCCCTTTGGGAAAAACCTGGTTCCCATGAATTACCACATCGATGGTAGTACACTGAACACAAAAGGCGTCGTAAGAGATCTGGGAACACAGGTTGACAGCAACCTCTCTTTTGACCACCACATTGCAACTGTGGTCAGAAGGTCCTTCTATGTGGCACATCTCATTACTAAGGGTTTTGCATCCAGGAAGA
The DNA here is from genome assembly GCF_019279795.1 of Protopterus annectens. Classification (NCBI taxonomy): domain Eukaryota; kingdom Metazoa; phylum Chordata; order Ceratodontiformes; family Protopteridae; genus Protopterus; species Protopterus annectens. The sequence goes on from NC_056744.1 coordinate 973,460,931, forward strand.
AAGAAGTCATTGTCTTCCTCTACTCTTCCCTCATTAGGCCAATCATCAAGTACAATGCTCATTTGGCATGTACCTCACTAGATACCTGCAACAACTGGAGAGGCTGCAAAAGTTCCTCACAAAGAGGATCCTAGGCCTTAAACACTTGTCCTATATGATGGACAGACTCAAAAAACTTCAACTATTCTCTGTCTCATATCACCTACTTAGAGACTTACAAAGCCATGCCTGACCCAGCTCAGTTGGAAATGCTACATCTAAAGAAATCCCAATCCCTCCACACTACACGCTCCAGAGACCTCAACCTCATTACCACAATCAACAGAACAAGCTGGAGGGACAGGTTCATAACCCAAACACTGCCAATGCTGTGGAATAGACTTCCCATACATGTCAAGCGGAGCGCCTCACTGGCCCACTTCAAGAGAAATCTTGATGACTGGATGAGAAATAGAAAATTCACCCTGGGGATCACTCCAGTGGCTCTACTCGACAGAGGCACTGGGAACTAAGGTCGGGTGGCATGATGCCAGGGAAATCCTATGGGCTAGGCTTGTAAAGGCTCCAGGGCCATTAGCTTAATACACACCTATGAACCTATGAAGATTATTGCCCTGCCACATTTGCTTTCTCTGGCAGCTGTTTGGATCACCAGACTTTCAGAAACCAGTGAAGAGAATACAAATGCAAAAAGATACACAGTAAGTCTAAAGAATAAACGGTGGATCTTGCGTCTTTTGCAAGGGTTAAAGAAAATATGTGGTTTGGCTTTAATTATGAATACTGTTTCAAGTCATTTCTTCATTCTGGCTTTGTGTTTTGCTGTTATTTTGGAGTTTGAAGTGCCATGGTGGACAAATCTGCATATTGGCACCGCAGCTATAATTAAAACTTAAGTTGTTTGAATTTTTCAACTGTCCATGATTTCACCTCATATTCAAGTTCTATTCCTCATAAAATCTGTGGTTATCTGGTAAATTATTGAGGACTGTTGTCACTAAACAATGATTGACATTTGAGTTTCAGACTTTATTATCCTTCAGTAAATGTATGCTGATGCAAAAGCAGTTATTCTTATAGTAACCTTCTATGTACATAAGAACCACATTTAAAATTTGACACTCACTTTTTTTTCTTTCTTTTGTTAAGATGAGCTATACAAAGAAAAGTATCTGTAACTGCTGGGTGTGGGTGGGGTCTCTTGCTGGGCTCAGAAAATGCATTCTAATGCAGTCAGGCTTTGCAGGACTAGGGTACATTTTTGTCAAATAAGCTGGTCAAATACTTTACTGAGGGCATAACAATAAAATGTTATTCTAACTGCTTCCTAGTTGATAAGTAAGTTAATTATTTTCTTGAGATTTGTTCAGTTTAAACAGTTTGACTTTGCAGGACTAAAGATTCAAGATTCAAAGAAACTTTATTGTCATTTAGGAAAAACACAAGTGCTACCTAAACGAAATTTCGAGTATCAGCTCTTTTACAGGAAAAAACGTACACAAAAAGACAAGACATGATGGGTATTAAAAAACAATAACTATATTACAAAAAGTAAAAGTCTAGGTAGTTGACGCACATGCTTGTACACTATTTAAATACACTGGACAACACTGAATACTGCATGATTAACACATGAAAAGAAAAGTACAGTATACACAGAGGTGAGATTGGGAGATATTGCACATAAGGAAGTGATAGGAATTGCACTTGAATGAGAATATATTAATTTTAATATGCAATAAATAAATAGAATTACTTATGAAAAAAGGAAAAGAATGAGAGTGTAACAATCTATTATAATTTTGATACATCCAGATTTACGTCTGCATTAATGAGTCTTACTGCAGTTAGATAAAAACTGTTCATGAATCTGGAGGTCCTGCAGTGGATACTCCGTAACCTTCTACCAAATGCAAGTTTAGTGAGCCGACCATAAACTAGATGAGAAGTGTCACTCAGTATTTTGCGGGACCTCTTTTTGCATCTCATTTCAAAGAGCTCCTGTAAGGTAGGACGGCTAGTGCCCATGATCTTTTCTGCTGTTCCTATTATTCTTTGCAGCTTTTCCTTTCAGCCATTGTGCTGTTACTGAACCATACAGTGCAGTTGCTGGTAATAATGCTCTTGATGGCTCCTCTGTAGATGGTATTTAGAGCATTGATAAAGATCTTTGCTTTTCTAAACCTTCTTAGGAAGTGTAGTCGCTGGTGGGCATTTTTAGTTAGCTGGCCTGTGTTTGTACTCCAAGAAAGATTCCGTGATATCGGTACTCCCAGTACTAGTGCATATTTATGTGAAAGAAGTTAGAAAACTACTTTACTGTGGATTCAGAAAAAGCATAGGTAGTTTCTAGGCATGCAGTCCAGGAGACAATTGAGGAGCCTATGTTAAGTCAATTGCTCAAGGTTACAAAGTTGGCAAATGAAGGCTGGGGTATCAAACCCTGTACCACAGGAAGCAGCTAATTATTAACTCATAACCTTGAAAAGATTATAGGTGCACGCACACACACACACACACACACACAAATATATATATATATATATATATATATATATATATATATATATATATGGATCTACCTGATAAGACTGACAAGTGAAAACACCGACAACGAGATCACCGACATCACAAAACCAAAAGTTCAAAACTACAAAAGTTCACATGACCGACAAAGCACAATCCCGACAGTCAACAAAACAAAACAAATTTGCTGTTCTGAAAAACACACACACAACACAAGCACACCAAAAACCTTACAAACCTACACTAAACCTTACAGACACAACTATCGGTGAACTAACCTTAACCCAAACCCTAACCCTAAGGTCCGTCACTATCACACACTTACCTTACCCACACCCTAACCCTAAAGTCTGTCACTATTGCACACTTACCTTACCTGCACCCTAACCCTAAAGTCCGTCTATATCGCACACTTACATTACCTGCACCCTAACCCTAAAGTCCGTCACTATCGCACACTTACACAGTTGCGCTCATTTCCCATGTCGGTGTTTTCAGCGTTGGGATTTCAAATTATCAAGTATTTCCGTTGTCGGTCTTCCGGTGTCGGTGATCTCGTTGTCGGTGTTTTCGCTTCTCGGTCTTATCAGGTAGACCCACATATATATATATATATATATATATATATATATATATATATATATGTGTGTATATATATATACATATATGGGTCTACCTGACAACGCCGAAAGCTGACAACGCCAATGATGAGAACACCGACACCAGAAGATCGAAAACTGAGATGACAGATGGATGAAAACCCCGACGCTGAGAACACCGACATGTGAAAAGGCTGTGTAAGTATGCGGTAGTGACGGACATTAGGGTTAGGGTGCGAGTAAGGTAAGTGTGCGATATTGATGGACTCTAGGGATAGGGGTGGGTTAAGTGAGTTTAGGGTTAGGGCGCGGGTTAGGTGAGTGTGCGATAGTGACAGTCTTTAGGGTTAGGGGTGGGTTAAGTGAGTTAAGGTTAGGGCGCGGGTTAGGTGAGTGTGCGATAGTGGCAGTCTTTAGGGTTAGGGGCGGGTTAAGTGAGTTAGGGTTAGGGTGCAGGTTAGGAGAGTGTGCGATAGTGACGGACCTTAGGGTTAGGGTTTGGGTTAAGGTTATAGATAGTTGTGTATGTAAGGTTTAGTGTGGGTTTGTAAGGATTTTGGTGTGCTTGTGTTGTGTGTGTGCTTTTTGGACAGGGGATTTGTTTTGTTTGTTGATTGTCGGGATTGTGGTGTGTCGGGCATGTGAGGTTTCGTGTTTGTGAACTTTCGGTTATGTGGTGTCAGTGATTTCGTTGTCGGTGTTGTAGTACGTCGGTGTTGTCAGGTAGATCCACACACACACACATATATATATATATATATATATATATATATATATATATATATATATATATATATATATTTCTGACAAGTTCCTGTATAGATCAGATGAAGTGTACAAAGTAAAATGGCTATAAGCTGGTTGGGGGTGTTTTGGATAAAATCAACTTACCTACCTGTCATTTGTTTACCTTAAGAAATCTGGTGCCGCAGAGCCAATGTGCATTTGAGTGAAGTAAGTTAGAAAAATAATTTAATGTGTCTATTTTCATGAAACAAAGCTGACATTACGTAACTTTGAGTTTTTCTTGATTTTACAGAAAGTCTCTGTTTTTGATTCATATTTTTTGTTTATTACTAAAAAAATTATGTTTTTTTCTATCAGATTATTGGAGATTGCAATCACTGATAAACAGTTGAGTTTCAAGCTTCAAAACCTTATGACAATGCACAATACTACAGTAACTGTTATTCAGTCCATTTATGTATACAAGATCAGTATTTAACATCTGCCTTGATTTTGGGACTTTGTCCCTCATTTTTTTGGTTTTATCCTGAATTCTTGTGCTAAGAAGTTGAGATGTATTTTTTATCACACTTAGATGAGGTGTATACAGCACAGTAGCTATAACTGCTGGGTGGGGGATGGGAGCTGTCTGTGGATGTAAGTAACTTTTTTTTTGTTTTTTAAGTTTAAACAGTGTAGCTTTACAGGACTAGTGAACATGTGTGTGGAATAAGTTATAATAAGTTTAGCTACTATGGCAGCTTTATGTTTGTGTAAAACAAACTTGAAAAACACTACTGTGTCCACAATTACTATTTACTTTTACCACAATCAGATATCTTTGATGCATGCAGTTAACAATGAAGTTATAATTTCTGGGTACAGAAAATATGTGGATGAAAATAACTCCGCTGTAGTGATCAAATTAAACAGACATCTTCGTAGGACTAGTGTGCATTTGTGTAAAGCAAATTGGAATATTTTACTATGGGCGTTTTTTTTATATCTCAGTCTGACATACAATGTATACACAGCTAAGTGGCTGTAATTTATTCTGAAATGGATAACTTTGTTATGATTGGTTAGTATCTGTGTTTCATTTCTTGTTGTTAAAAAGTCTAAGACTACTGAAATGTAAAACAGACATACATAAAATTTACTTTATTAAACAATAAGTATAAATCTGGTAGTGAAGTATACATTTAAAAAATCAGAAAGGCAATTCCAAAAGGAAATTCATGTGTGGTCCAAAAAAGTGTGAGAGACCCATGGTCCCATGGTTTAAAAACAGCTCAGGGTCCAAAGTACACTTCATTTGCCATGGGGGACTCTGTCAGCAGTAGTCAGTGCCATACTGCCTTTCTGTCATTTTCCTTTTTACATTTTTATTTTATTTATTTAGTTTTACAGGAGTAGTACACTGATCATAACTGATCACTTGCAAGAACTACACAGGTAAAATAAAACAGAACATGTTTCCACAGAAAATGTTAAATGTTTCAAAACTTTCTGTCTCTGTTTCTGTGTCTGCAGTGGCATCCAGTTTGCAAATCCTGATTCATTACTTTAATTCTTGAAGTTTAGCTACTGTGTTTATAGCAATGCTGATAATTATGTTTAGTAGTTTAACGGAAAACTGAATAACTGGATGTGAATTAAGAAGTGTATTTTTGGCTGAAATAACAGGGTAGGACAAGGGTTAGGATGGTTATCTCTGAACCAAAGGAATGCAGAAACAGTTCATTGGCATCTTACTTTCTTGAGTTACTGTCATATAAAGTGATAAGGATCAGCACGGAAACATGTCCTTGGTTATATCAGAAATAGTTAGTCTTTGTATTCATTTTTTGCACTGTATATGTGTAAGAAGGAAGAGGAGTTTACATGTTTAAGTCATAATGCTTTCAGCTAGTTATGTACCGCTGTGTGGTATATCTCCTTTTACACGGGCGCATTCATGACAAAGCCTCTGAATGAGATTTTTTAGTCAAATATTTAAGATGGAAATGAGATATGGAGAAAAGATAGTGGCATGCATAAAACATTCCCATATGATATACTCAGTAGATGGAGAGATTTGTAGGACCATTTACACTGGATTAGGAAAATGTTCAAGAGGAGACTGGATACAGGAGATTTTTGATGGGAGGATGTGAAATAACTGACCATAGGTATGAAGTAATGTCTGTGGTGCATTGATTTACAGAGGAAAACATGGGAAACTCACTGAGAAATTGTCTTGTGAAGGGACTGCTCAAAAGATCCTGCCATATGTGGAGCCATGAAAAAAGTAAGATTACCCAACATAACGGAAACAATGGAAAAGTGAGAAGATGTGTGGAATTAGTGTTCTGGTGAATACAGTACTGGAAGAAAGAAGAAGGGTGAGTGGGGATATGAATACAACACGGAAAACAATGACGGTATACAAAAGAAAGAACAAGTGGAAGACCTGGAGATGAAGCAGATGGCTCAGTAAAACCTACAGGACAGAGAAGAACTGATGCAAGTATTCCAGGTAAGGATGCAAGAAGGCAACTGCAATGCAAATGTTTGTAGGGAAGCAGTTTAGACCAAAGAAGTGAGTTGGCAAAGTAGAAGCTCAATTGTGATTTAATACAGTTACACTTTTGGGAAGCTGAAGGTGCAAGTAGCACAGAAAAACAATATGCAGTACAGTAGTGTAAGATGCATACATGAAGTAAGTAACCATTTGAAATGTTGGGCCCACCAGAGCAAGCCCTGAAATGTGGAGACTAAATTACTGAAAGACCAGACTTACATATATTTAGTCCGAGGTGCCATTTCTCAGAATATTCCATTTTCTGAGTTATGGTGATCTCAGAGCTGGTATATATAAGTTCAGGGGGTGGGGTGCTGCCCACCCCCTGCAAAAAGAAGTTTTATGGAGAAGAGCAGTTTTTGAGATTTGCTCTTCTTTGGGTTTTCTGTCTTTTTTTCACCTTATTCAAACTTTTGTGTAGTTTTAAGGGGTGTCCAACATAATTACAGAGACAGAATTATAAACTTTACAAATACAGAAAGAGCACCCTTTTTTAAAAGGTAAGTTTTCCTTTATCTCAAATAGCCAGTGAACCTGGAGTTAGTTTACACGGAAGTGGGAAGGAGTAGGAGCAAAACCCCAGTGATGCAGGGAGCAAAGCCCCCCCCCTCCAAAAATGTTTTCAATAAACTGCCATTTTTGCCAAATGTTTGTGCACACTCATTTTAAGTTCTGTAAAGGTGGAGCATGCTTTATAGTGGATTCAAGCCTTACAATATAATATAGAATTTAGAAAACTATGCTTAACAGTGTGTGTGTGTGTGTGTGTGTGTGTGTGTGTGTGTGTGTGTGTGTGTGTGTGTGTGTGTGTGTGTGTATATATATATATATATTATATATATATATATATATATATATATATATATATATATATATATATATAGAGTAGGTATACCGATGGATAGATATAGAGATATATATATAAAACAAAGCAGCAGAGGTTCGCAAATTTCTACAAACTACATCGGGAAGTGTATCTGCAAGTTAGCAGAACAGAGCAAGAAATATGTAAACTGTTCTAGATAAGTAAAGCATTTGGCTCATGATTTTGGATAGAAATATTGAGCTTTGTTACTTCTGAGAGTGCACTTTGTACTCAAGAGGAGCTGTTATCATTTTAAGGGTATCACACTCTGTGTTTTGTTCTGGTCCTATCTATATCTTTAACTGTATACAAACATACATGCACATATGTGTGTGTGTGTGTGTGTGTGTGTGTGTGTGTGTGTGTGTGTGTGTGTGTGTGTGTGTGTAGTTCTCTTTGCCAATAAAAAGTAAAAAAAAGAGGATGTGTTTTTATGCAAATACAGGACATTGTTATGACTAAGTCAGAAATACAGCCAAAAGTGTCTGTTTTGCTTTCTCAGCCTCATACCGTTGCCCCTCCCCAACTCTCACACCTCACATGTAAAGCTGCATTCACCTTTCCAAAAGTTTTATATATTATTTTCAGCTATTATCTGCATCAATAAATAGGTTTTATTTAGATGGATAAGACGGATAATCCTATCTCTAAGCAAGTAACATAGCAATTTACATCAAATCCATCAGCTGACTGAATTGCTGACATATTCTGGCCTCAGTAAAGAATAATGCTTCCGAAACATGTTGAGCAAAATATGTACGCAGATGAGTATAAACATGCCTAGATACACCCTTGGATTGAGTAGGAGGTTAAAAACAACTGCCACTGTAATGAGTTAAGAAAACATATGCCAACCACGTTTCCAAAAAGGTAGTTTATTTCTATAGTGTCAGAACTGATAAAACAGCTATTACTGTCCTTGACCTAGAAAAAGCAACATTGTCTTTCTTAATCTGTGACACAAGAAATTCTACTGCTGTGTCTTTTCAAGAAGACAGTTTTGCTTGAGTAGCCTTGTAAATTGTGAAATGGTTGTTGCCATCCAGATCCAGAAAAAATACAGCAGTGTTTATTTAAAGAGGTAATACAGAAAAACACTGCTGTGTCCTGTAAAATGCTACACCATCACAAGCATTTTATATAAAAAAAACGATTATAGCCTTTTATGAATGCTTATTTCTTCACTGAAAATTACTGAAGGTAAATGATTTGTTAAAATGAACATATAACTACAGCAAGTAAGTTTCCAGTACAGGGACCACTTTATTATAAACAATTTCAAGTAAAAAATAACAGAGACTGAAGGAGGTCTGAAACCACCTTTATAAGCAGAAGAGAATAATTACTGCCAACAAAGCTGGGTCCATTGTTTTGCATTCAGAATATGATTTCATTTTTGTTTGCCATCTTTGGATGAGTTAGATGTAACATATTATAAGACAGATTGTTGACTGTTAACTGTGGCAAACCACAGACAAATATAGAGGGGAAATGAAGACTCATCATCTATAATAGGGTGAAAGTTCAGCTTTCTCAGTTTTAATGTGTGCAGGTCATCTGTACCAGAGTATGCGGACTTGTAGCTTACATCACCTTTTCTATAAGAATGGTTGTGAAAGAGCACAAAGGTACCCCCTTGCATCCACATTTGAATATTACTGTGAGTCTCCCATGGAGCTAAGAGCAGTTTTTTCTCTACAACAGAAGGAAGAAACTGCTGCAGGTGAAGTCCCAAGACTGGAAAAACTCCCTTATTAGCCTCAACAAAAAGTTGAGATCCCTCATCAAATCCTCTAAAACCAGCTATGAAGACAGAATTGCGGCAGACACTAAAAACAACCACAAAGCCTTCTATAGTTATATCAAGAATCTCCACGGCAATACCCAGGTTTACTCTGAGTTACTGTACAATGGTACCTCCTATACTGTGCCAACAGATATTGCCAATATACTGGTCAACAGATTCAGTGCCAGCTTTACCCCACCCAAAGGACCAATCACAATACCAGAGGAATGCCGGGCACCCGGCATTACTACAGCACAGGTTAAACCTGCATTGTCCAAGGCCAAGAATACAGCTTCCATGGGACCCGACAATATCCCTGGATGTGTTCTTCATGAACTATAAAGTGAACTGGCATCACATCTGTGTGCCCTGTTCAGTCACAGCCTCACCTCTGGCTTTGTCCCTACCGAATGGGCGCACTGCTACAGTCATCTGTCTCCATAAAGGGAGAGCGACTACAGAACATGGAAATTATCGCCCCATTAGCTTGATGAGTCTGATATGTAAGGCTATGGAGTGCATCATCATGAACCTAATTAGCAATGATATAGGGAATCTCCAAACTCTAGATCCCACCCAATTTGGTTTTGTGAAAGGTAGATCATGCCTGCTCAACCTGGTTGACTTCTTTGAGTCAGTCACCAGAGCTGTGGATGAGGGCAAGGTAGTTCATACAGCCTACCTTGATCTGGCCAAGGCCTTTGATCTCATTCCCACTCAGGAATTATTAACCAAACTAGGCATCAACCCCTATATCACTAGGTGGGTTGCAAACTGGCTCACAGATAGAACCTACAGTGTGAAAGTAGCTGACTCCAAGTCAGACTGCCGACCAGTCACGAGTGGAGTCCCACAGGGATCAGTCCTGGGTCCTCTCCTGTTTGGCATCTACTTCTCAGAAGTCCAGGGCAACACTGAGGGACTCTGGCTGACCAAGTTCGCAGACAACTGCAAGCTGGGAGCCATTATTAACTCCCCAAGTGATGTAGATATCCTACAGAAAGGCCTCACTGAGACCAATGACTGGTGTCAAAACCATGGCCTTAAGCTTAATGCCAAAAAATGCTTTGTCATCCCCTTTGGGAAAAACTCACTTCCCACTAATTACCACATCAATGGGAGCCCACTGAACACTGAAGGCATTATAAGAGATCTGGGGATGCAGGTTGACAGCAACCTCTCCTTCGACCACCACATTGCCACTGTGGTCAGAAAGTCCTTCTATGTGGCACATCTCATTACCAAGGGTTTTGCATCCAGGAAGAAAGAGGTCATCATCTCTCTTTACTCTTCCCTCATTAGGCCAGTCATCGAGTATAATGTCCCATTTGGCATGTACCTCACTAGACACATGCAGCAGCTGGAAAGGCCACAAAAGTACCTCACGAAGAGGATCCTAGGCCTTAAACAGATGTCCTACATGGACAGACTCAAAAAACTCCAGCTATTCTCTGTCTCATATCGTCTACTAAGAGGCGATCTCTGCTTGACTTACAAAGCCATGCCTGACCCAGCTCTGTTAGAAATGCTACAGCTACAAAAATCCAAATCCCTCTGCATCACATGCTCCAGAGACCTCAACCTCATTACCACAACCAACAGAATGCTGCAGGGACAGGTTCATAACACAGAGACTGCCCATGCTCTGGAATAGACTTCCCATACATGTCAAGCAGAGCACCTCACTTGCCCTCTTCAAGAGAAATCTTGATGAGTGGATGGGAAATAGAAAGTTCACAACGGGGATCACTGCAGTGGCTCTACTTGATAAAGGCACTGGGATCTAATGTCGGGTGGCAAGATGCCAGTGCACTTCTATGGGTTAGGCTTGTAAAGGCTCCAGGACCATTAGCCTAGTACACACCTATGAACCTATGAACATGTACAACACCCATGATGCGATATGATACCTGTAAAGAACGGCTGCAGGATCAGTTAACACTGACAGCTGGGGATCCCTTAGTACAGGCTTTCTTGATTTACAGACAGTACAAGCTGAGGGCCAAGACAAGGCCAAGAAGAGCTTATGACCAACATAAAGGAATGCAAATGACAGCTTAAGGTAAGGCAGTATTTCAGCTGTCTAACTGCATAAAAAGGTACAGAATGCCTTGGATTAATGTAAGCACGAACATCTGTTAAGTGGAATGCCAGTAATTACACAGACCACATGAATTGGTGTTTAAAGGGATAATACCTCTGAGTGCTATGACCATTGTACATTTTGTGGTACTGGTGACTTTGCAGTTCTCAAATTGGCTCCTGTAGTTAAATGGCTAAGCAGGCTGGGAGGAGTTGCTTGTGCCCAAAACCATGCCCAGGACACGGTAGGGTTGCCATCTCTTCCGGATTGCCTGGGAGTCTCCTATTTTTTTATAGCATCTCCCATCTCCCAGAAGTAATTCAAAAAACTCTGAAATGTCTAGGAATAATGACATTACACTCTTGCTTGTCTAACTGGAACTCAAGCAACCAGAATTCACTCACACATGATTGTGCTCACTCTCTCCCGATCTCTGACACACACACACACACACACACACACACACACACACACACACACACACACACACACACACACACACACACACACACACACACACACACACACAAACATAAACTGGGAGTAAACTCCTGTGTCACCCATTGGATTGCCAACTAGCTCACAGGATGCGATGAATCAAAATAGGGGGTTACCTACACAAAGAGAACAGCCCCCCCCCCCAAGGGTTCTCTGCTAGGATCTTCTGTTTGGCATCTACTTTTTTGAAGTAAAAGCCAATACTAAAGGGCTTTGGCTGACTAAGTTTGCAAATGACTGCAAGCTAGGAGCAGTCACTGAATGCTTAAATGACCTAACTGTCCTGCAGGAATGTTTGTTCCAAATGAATAACTGGTGCCAAAACCATGGACTGAAACTAAATGCCAAAAATGCATTATTATTTTCTTTGGGAAGTCATTTATCTCAGGGAACTACCACATTAACAATATACCCCTAGAGTTGACCCAGTTGTTCAGGATTTGGGAATTTATGTGGACAGTGACTGTACTGATCTCCATGGATGTTTTTCAGACTCAGCCTGGGAGAGGTGTCTGGTTAAGTGACTTGTTTAGAGTCACACAGTTAGGCAATGGAGATTGACAGAATCAAATCTTGCACCACTGGATCTCAGGAAACAGATTCTTCATCCTCTAAGGCAGCTGCCAAACAACTGCCAAAATACCAAACTTTTGACCAACATGTTTCTAGTGTTGTAAGAAAGTCCTTCTATATTGCACAGCTTATAAACAAAGGGATTGTGTCTAGATCTAGGAATGTTATTGTCCCCCTTTACTCAGCCCTCATTAGGGCAGTCATTGAATATAATGCCCCCTTTGGAATGTATCTATGTAAATACATGTTACAACTTGAATGCCCACAGAGATACCTTAAAGAAAGGATACAAGACCTAAACATCATGTTCTACATGGACTGACACAAAGCCCTGTCACTATAATTGGTATCCTACAGACTGCTAAGAGGTGACCTGTGTCTGGCATACAAGGCATCCTCTGACCCATTACTGATGGATTTACTGCACATTAGCAAGTCAAATGGTATCAGAAATACTTGATCTAGGAATCTAACCCTCTTCTGTAACATCAACAGCATGATTTGGAGGGACAGTATATCTCGCAAACAATGCCCTGAAACAGACTCCCCATCCACATAAAACAAACTTCATCTGTGTCCATATTCAGTTGCAACTCTGATCTATGGATGGGAAACAGAAAATTTACCTCAAGACTGCCCCCCTGTGCTACTAATGGACAGAGGCAGCTCCTAAATGCTTTATCCCATGCATGGGTACCCTCAAATTATCTATGGTATGATCCTAATTATTCTCATTAAATTGTCTTTCGGCTTCTCCCATTAGGGGTCACCAAAGCAGATCACCTGTCTGGAGACTGATTGGCAGTAAAGTTTTTACAGTGCCGAGTTGCCAGCCTGGTGCCCAACCTTCACAGAAGGCACACACACACACACACACACACACACACACACACACACACACACACACACACACACACACACACACACACACACACACACATACACACACACTCTGCATATCTTTAAAACTCATTCAACCACAGGGAGGATATGCAGACTCTATACAAAAGGCGCTCCAGCTGAGAATTGAACCTGAGAACCTCTTGCGGTGAGGTAACAATGCTAACCACTGCACCACCATGGCCACTATTAGGGGTAATATATAATGATTGACAATGGGATGGGTAAGGCTAATCTCTAACTAAGTGTGATAGGGTAATTCAAGCACAAAAAGAGAATTTGGGTAGGCTTAAGTGGTCTACAAGGTCAGCCTAGTACTTACCTATGAACCTGTACTCCCTGCATGCATCTGGGGGAGTGCCAGGGAGGGGACGTGCAATGGGCTGACTTCAGAGAACACTCCCTCATTTCTCCAAGTGGCTTTTTTCCAACCAACTATATGCCTCCCCCAAAGCAAGAGCAGTTGTTCTCCAGTCTCCACAAGGGAAATCCCATAGTCATGTGTGTCCCTGAATCTGAGTACCCTCCCCACCCCATGAGGAAGAGGAGAGCAGGCCACACCCCTTCACTTCTCCCCCTCCTTGTCTTGCTCCTTCAGTGCCAGGAGGCAGCTAATTGAACTCCTGTCACCTGTTTTATAGTCACAGCTCCATCTCTATGCGCAGTGGGCCTAGGCTGTTTTGTTATTGTTAATGATGACTGGAAAAGAGTCCATAAAAACTGCTAGAGGGCAACTTTACACTCTAGTCTAGTTAACTTCATCCCAGATTTATTTTTTCCTATAATTTAAACTGTATGTAGTTTAGTTTCCAGAGACCCTTCACTACCTTTAATTTTCTTCACTTCTGATTTTTCTCAGAAAAGGATAATGAAGATTCCTGCATATTTGTGTTAGTAAAATCTCAACATTGTACCCAGCCCCATAGGGCAGAAGGATAAAGCAACTGTAAAATATTGTTATTCTAAGTGATTTAAACCTAAACTACCTAGGTCCTTTGAGAAATGACATTGCCAAATTCCTAACCAATATCAACCTTATGCAGTTAGTTGATAATACTCATCCA